>NC_056748.1:310660021-310755021 GCF_019279795.1 Protopterus annectens
TCTATTTAATAAATTAATTTATGAACTAGTTTAATAGACAATCAATACTTAAAAACTTAAACTGTAAAAGTAACCAAATATACAATATTATTATATAATAAACATGATGTACAAGGGTTAAATTACTCTAAATATACCAAAACAACATTTGAAATTTTACAGCTACCTCAAAAGATTTTTAAGCTTTAAAATACATGCAATAGAACAGGTGTCATTAATGCCTGGTTCTCTACATGCAGCAAGACGTAGTTGCCAGGCTAGTTCTCTTTTCTCCAATTCTAGTTTAAGATAATTTTCATTAGCAAAACTACTTTTTGAGCCATGCTTGTCAATTCCGTCAATGACCATAAAAACAAAAGCATGACCGTGATTATTTGCGCAGTACCTAGCTAGGGCATTCTCATCCTTACATTTTGCAATTGCATATAAATGTTCATAAATTCGATCTCGCAATCGTCTGTCCGTCTTTCCTACATAAAATGACGGACATTGTGTACACTGCGCCAAGTAAACAATGCCCTTAGAATTACATGTAAAAAAACCTTTAACATGATAACTAACTGACCTGATAATAAAAATATCTGATGTTTCAATGTCTTTACAGTATTTACATGCACCACATTTCTTTGTTCCCCCTTTAATCTTTGTATTAGTAGGTTTTGTTTCAAGAAGCCTTTTCATGTTTGTACCCCTTCGATATGTTATTACAGGGTTAAAATTTAAGACTTTAGATACACTTTTGTCCATTGATAGGTAACACCAGTATTTCCTCACTATTTTACCTATAGCCTCAGCCTCTGGGCAGTAAGTGAAGGTAAATGCAATTGTAAAGTTCTTATCAATACCTTCTTTCACCATAAATCCCTGAACTATGTCTATGTCTATGTCAGCATATGTATTGCCATTGTGGACTCTTAAGTCAATAGTTACTTTAGGTCCCCCACTATCTTTCTCACTAGCCAAAAGGGGGACATAAAAACCTTTTTTTCCTTTTTTCCAACACTTCTTGGAAAATTCTCTCTGCAGGTTTGTCCAACTTCTGACACTGACATGGCTTCACGACCAGGACAATGACAAGTGAGAGTGTGGGTATGTGGCCATTCATACATTCACTGGGCTGCCAGCCATGCCTCTGAAACTGAAACAACTTGAGCTTCCCCACATCCAGTGTGAAGGTATACTGGATTGCAAGAAGAGATATGGATTGGAGTGGATTGGAGTGGAGTACTGACGTTGTTGGAAGATAAGTGTTGCATCTACCCTGAACCCGACATTCTTGTGCCGCACATTGGAGGGGATGATGTCATCAGTCAACCACTTGGAAGGCTACGGTTTCAAATCACAGTAATTTTTGAACACCTGCAGTCTTGGTGGCCACATTATCATTTTGTGTCGTCTGATATAATTCCTCGACAGATATGGAAAACAGCAAACAGTCAATGGGCAGCTCACAAGGCCAAACGTTTACAGAATGGGTTCATGCGTGGCTTGATGCACAGGGTCAGTGGATCTACAATCTGCCATGATAGCATCACCATGGAAGACCTTCACCTGTTCAGAATGGATGTCATTCACCTAACTGAGTAGGGCATTGTGTAGTTCTTGACTGACCTCCACAATGGTGTGAGAAGAGCTATGCAAGATTGGTAACATGCAGCTTGTGAGAAGAATGGAAAACACCCATGACCAAGTAGGACTAGTATAGTGAGTAAGACTCTATTATGAAATGTGTTGTATAAAATATATTTTTTTAAGTTTGGCAAATAACTGTGGTAAGGAGCTGGTGAGGATGCTGAGAAAGAACAACTGCCTCAGGAGAGTGCTACCACGTACAATTTAATATGTCAGTGACCATCCTGCAATATTTCTTTTTTTAGTCTGCTTTTATCAGGCATGTGTAGAGTTTAGATGACAGGAAGGGCTTACTAATACAGAACTTGATCCCTTAGGTCCATTGCTGAATGGAAACATGTAAAGAGAAAAAGCACAGGTAAGGCAGACTGCTGACATTGAAGGAGATTGTGAGACTGCAATGGTATCAGCTGTCTGAGTGGGTAGCTAGCACAGCTATCAGACAAATCAGATGGTCTTGCCTGCCACTGAAGTCCCATACCTGTCCTGTGTTCATTAGTGGAGTGGCGGTCCTTACTTTGCTTTATCTCTTTACATGTACCCATTCAGCAGTATGTTGGCTATAGCAAGAATGTGCATATTTACAATCATATGTGTCTACATGGTAAAACAACAGGTTCTGAATGCTGTACACATGTACAGATATCAGCTTTGTTAGGACTCAGGTTATGGAAATTATGATTGTTTTCATATTTTGGTAAATAGTTTTCCAAGGGAGCATCTGAATGTGCTAAGTAATACCTCATTTTGAAGACAGTATTGACAGTTTCAACATGGTCAAAGAACTGTTCCTGTATGTTGTACACATGTACAGATATTAAAGTTTGTTTTGGACATAGGTTATGGAAAGTATGTTTTTTTTTTCCTATTTTGGTAAATAACTTTGCAAGGGAGCATGTCAGTGTGCCAAGTAATACCTCATTTTGATGACAGAATCTATAGTTCCAACATGGTAAAATAGCTTTCCCTGTATGTTGTACACATGTACAGATATCAAAGTTTGTTTTGGACTTAGGTTATGAAAATTATGATTTTTTTATATTTTGTTAAATAACTTTGCAAGGGAGCATCTGAATGTGTTAAGTAATACCTCATTTTGAAGACAGTATTGGTAGTTCCAATATAGTAAAAGAACTGTCCCTGTATGTTGTACACATGTACAGATATCAACATTTGTTTCGGACTTAGGTTATGGAAATTATGATTTTCTTTTCATATTTTGGTAAATAACTTTGCAATGGAGAATCTGAATGTGCTAAGTAATACCTCATTTTGAAGACAGTATTACTGGTTCCAACATGGTAAAAGAAGTATGCCTGTATGTTATACACATATGCAGATATCAATGTTTGTTTTGGAGTTAGGTTATGGAAATTATGATTTTTTTCATATTTTAGTAAATAACTTTGCAAGGGAGCATGTCAGTGTGCCAAGTAATACCTAATTTTGAAGAAAGTGTTACTCCTTACAACATGGTAAAAGAACTGTGTCTATGCACTGTACATATGTACAGATATCACAGTTTGTTTAGTCTTGTAGGATTATGAAAATTATACATTTCCAATACTTCTCATTATTATGCCCATATTTTTGCAAGGGAGCATGGTGATCACACAGCTGATGCATCATTTTGAAGCTGACATTGAGACGTACAACTTTTACACTGATATGTAGGCTCTGCCTGTTACAGGTGATGATATATTATGCTTTGTTTATTTATCAATTATGATAAATATTATATTAATCATATTTCTGTGAATATCTCCACAAAGGAGCATCACACTGTAATGGTTAAGATATCATTTTAAAGTTGACATTCATACTAACAATTTAAATACAAATTATATGTATGGGTCTACATGGTACATTGACCAAGATACTGTGCTTTGCTTTTCCAAAAAGGTAAAAAATATGCACAATATCAACATTCCTTGCCAAATATTTAATAATGACTTTGATATGCACTATCAACATTTACAGTGTTGGAAAGGTCAGTGTCTGCTGAATAACTTTCATGTTTACATTTTTAGTCTAGCTCTTATAGTTAAAGAGGTATGAACATTTGTTTTCTGTATGGTATTAGAAATGGATTTTCTGAAAATGAGCTCAGGCTGCACTGTTGTTCCTATGGTGGAATTTTAAGCAGGCAGCTTTTTCTGAGCTGCTCCGGAGTGAATGAGTTAACAGAGTTAGTGTGGATATGGCTGTTTTGCATGATTTAAAGTCTGGCATGACAGTGTTATGTGGTTGAGGAAACTCGCCCCTGTAGGGCTGCCTGCAGACTGGCTAGAGTTTGGAGTCTTACATGTGGTGTGCTACTCATACATTTTCTGTCTTTAAAAATGCAGTAGCATACTCTGATGATTGCAATCAGTAAATGGTGACATCCATGTGTGTTACTGACTTCATATCCCTCAGAAGAGATATGTCACAACAAACCCTGTAACACCAGCAGTTTTCTCATTTTATCACAGCAATACATCAATATTGGCCCTGTGTTTGTGCTTCTGTCCCCCAATCTGTCAGCCTTTGTCCATATGTCATGCAATAAGAGGTGCATATGTACAGTATATCATTATTTACTGACACCATTCCTGATAACAAGCTAGTGATATATCAGACTTCCAGACATGTTATGTATAGGAGGTCTTATATTTGAGAGCAAAACCTGGACATCCTGTTGTAGTCTGTACTGTCATGAGGTCTGTGTCCTTATGGTGATTGTTGATAGAGTGTCAGTACTGCATAGTAGTGTATTGTGAATATGTTACTCGGCCTGTGTACAGACTGTGGTAGATGTCAGTGTTTTTGGTCCTGTTCAATCTGACATTGCATGCTGCTCCAGTTTTAGTACCCTATCAGAGTATATGTTTGTAGGGCCAGAATGAGACATGTCCCATACCACAGTCAGGCATCAGACTACACTGCAAATTGGGCCAGTATATATAGGGTTAGTGTGTGAGTAGCAAATATGAGGATAGTTTTGTAAACATGGTCCATATACTTTACTATTAATTAGACTTACCATAATGTAACTGGGACTGTGTTGAGATTGGTTGTGGGTATACACTTTCTCACTGGTGTCTGTTACTCCATGCTGTTACATGCCTGCACTGCTTGCTATATTTGCAATTACATGTGTATTCTCCTATAGGAAACTTGTGTTAGTGTTGTGGCAGTCTGCCTGTAGTTTACATAGTGATTGGTGACATGCCTAGCAGCTCAGTGTATTTACCTAGTGTGATGTTATCTCCAGATATTTGTCAGATGTACTGTTGCCTGGCCACCATACGTGTTGTGTATTTCTGAAAAAGCAGTGGGATGCTGTGAAGATGTATGTCACTAACTAGTGGAAAGAATGTGGGCTTGGGACCTCTGCTACTCCAGTTAATATGTGTTAGGACAGACAAGAGGCTGTGAATGCATCAACTGTGTGAGCTTATCTACTCCAGTATTTGGGATATATCCCCATTTTCATGGCTTTAAACACCCCCTTTGTCAGGCTTGGTCCATACGTCTTACACTATGGAGTTCTGTGTATACCTCTGGACTGACCAGATTGTTTCAGACTGCCCACGTTTATTGGTCATATTTCTGCTGTACTCCACAGGATCATTACTGTGATTTGTGTGGTACTTCACTATGATGGTTTTATGATGTCTATCAGTAACTGATGGCATACATGTCAGTTTTAGAAGAGCCTTCCTACATAACATCTATTGACACAACCCCTGTTACTGTAGCAACATTCTCCATGTATAACTGCAATACTTAAAATATGTTTCTTACACTAAGAGGTTGTGAGTTATGTTGCTGAAGTATGACTCCACTACATGTTATGGGCATATGTTTATATATATATATATATATATATATATATATATATATATATATACACACACACACACACACACACACACACACACACACACACACACACACACACACACACACACACACATACATATATATAATGGGGTCTATATTGAATCAACAAATGCTTAAAAAAGCAAACGCTGATTCATTAGCGCTATGTAAGTGAAAAATAACAATCCCGAACACCCAGAACAGTGATTTTTTTTTCCCAGGGAAAAAAATCACTGGGCCGGTTTCTTGAGTTTGCCATTTCCTCCACTGTGGTGTGATCTCAGAGTTTGTATATTTAAGTAGGGTGGTGTGGGAGTCCCCCACATTATATACTGTTTTAAGATTTAAAAAATATATATTTTTGTGGAACAGAGATTTTTTTTCCCTGGAAAAATAAATCGCTGTTCCGAGTGTTCAGAAATGTAAGCTTTCGGTTAAATAGGGTTGAATCAGAGTTCGCTTTTTTAAGCATTTACTGATTCAATATAGACTCTCTCTCTCTCTCTATATATATATATATATATATATATATATATATATATATATATATATATATATATATATATATATATATATATATATATATATATACATATCCTTGTTATGTATAAACACGAGTGTTGTATATACCGTCTTAGATGTATCCCGACATATTTGTCTGATATGTGTATATTTAGACATAAAAACATGACTGATTCAACACTATTTTCACTAACAAGTAGTAAACAATTGTAGTAGTCAAAGCAGTTGTTTACTACTATTCAGTATGTGTACTGAATGATATATTTGAAAAAGCAACAGGCATTTTTGCAACTCAGATGGTGTAGTGGTTAAGTTCTGTGACTATAATGTAGAGGGTCATGGGTTCAAGACCTGTAAGGGCTGTTTATTTTGTTTCTAGCCAGAGCAAGGCCTGTTGGATACAGAGTGGTTAAGGCAGTTTTGAGCAGTTTTAAGTGAATTTGCATGGGTTTCCACGATGGTAAGTGGTGCTAACGTACGGTTAAATGAAAAAGAGCTTACATCATGTAGGCTGCACTTACCATTGCACAAATCTGCTTAGCATTTACATTTAAGTATTGCTTACACCTGCTAAACATAGCTCAGCCATGGCAACCAGTGATCACATTCCAGTCTGATAAAATAGCAGGGTAATGACATCTTTAATCAGTGTATTTAATTCCATATACATAACATGCTTATATGTGCTGTGATTACAGTAGCAAGGGGTGAGAGTATACTGTATGGGACACCTGAGTATACATGGATAGCACCACAATCTTTTTTCTATGTATGTGTTATATGGAGTCACCTTTGCATGTATTGTATCATTACATTACTACTTTTAACAGTGCTTTTCCAAGTAAGAACAAATTGCAGATTGTAGTATTGGAACAATACACCCCTGCATGCAAAGCTGGACTCTGCGTACTGACTATCGTGTTCTTGGTATGTGAGCTGTATGTTTTTTAAGTATCTCCTACTGGATATTGATCTGATTTGTTGATATTAGCTGTAGACTACCATGTGTTAAGGACTTGTCATTGGGGACTGCTGTCATTTAGTAATGGCATACCTATCAGTGTCAGACGTCTATCTGTGAAAACATTCATCCTAATGCATAACCTGTTGGC
This sequence comes from Protopterus annectens, assembly GCF_019279795.1. Lineage (NCBI taxonomy): Eukaryota > Metazoa > Chordata > Ceratodontiformes > Protopteridae > Protopterus > Protopterus annectens. The sequence goes on from NC_056748.1 coordinate 310,667,155, forward strand.
TAGCTAATTTCTGTCTATTCTCTGTACAGATGTGCAGATGTCAGGTATCTATCTTGGCTGCTTACAGGCAATCTTTGATTGACTGACACTGACATGTCTTCGCAGCTGTGTTATGAATGCCACAGCTACAAAATCCCACCCTGTATGCACCACATGCCATGGATACATCAACCAGACTACCACAGTCAACAGAACATGCTTTAGTACCGGTCTCTAACACAGACACTGGCCATGTTATGTAATATATGTTGCATACATGTCAATTGGAGCACCTCACTGGCCCTCTGCAAGAGAAAACCAGATGATTGGATGTTTTATTTAACTGTCACCCTGGGAATCACTCAAGTGGCATCGGTTAATAGATGGCCTGCTGACAAATGTCAGGTGGCATAATACCAGTGTACCCACATGCCCTACTCTTCTCATCTCTCCATGGACAATAGCCTGGTACACACCTAGGAATACCTGAATGTTTGGATCTCAGTACTGACAAATGTGTCAGTGTGCATTACTGAGAATAACAGTGTCTGTGTGTTTGCAAACTTGTAGTTGAAAATACTCTGAGGGCCTTCTCACCCACTACATCCCCATTGCTATACTTAGACATGGATGCTGCTGTGATTGACAGTAAATATACCTTGTTACACTCCTCACCCTATGGGCTACCTGGAGCATGCAATATCAGCATAATACTGTTCTTACTCTCTGAGTCCTGGCAAATGTGAGTATGTGTGTGTGTCTGTGTTTGTGTGTGTGTGTGTGTGTGTGTGTGTGTGTGTGTGTGTGTGTGTGTGTGTGTGTGTGTGTGTGTGTGTGTGTGTGTGTGTGTGTGTGTGTGTGTGTGTGTGTGTGTGTGTGTGTGTGTGTGTGTGTGTGTGTGTGTGTGTGTGTGTGTGTGTGTGCAATTGTGTGTGAGTGTGCATAATTGTAGGAGACAGCATTCTGAGGCAACATTCTCCAAATACAATAAACCTTGCCATACATTATAAGGGATGGTGATGTTGCTGTCATTAGGAGAGCCATGCCAAACCCTCACCCTACTATCCCTGTAGCATGTGCATTAAATGCATATCCCTGCAGTAGCACTGATTAGATAGACAAGGGTTTGTACTGCAGTCCTGGTCAATGTGTGACTGTGGGTATGACAGAACATTATCGTGGGTTTCCATGAGTACAATATCCAATGTGGGGTGTAGGTGCTGGGTATACTGTCTTTACACCATGGTACCCCCAGTACATGTCCCAAGGTCCACTGTATGAGAACCGCTGTCACCATCAACCATACAGGTAACTGATTACACTATCCAGCCCAATGATGCATGTGCTGTGTGCAAAAACTCTGTAACAGTATTCACTCACTGACAAGGAAGTTAGCACTGCTAAACACAGGTCTGTCAAATGTGTCTATGACTGTATGTGTTTGTAAATGTGTATATGACAGTATGTCATACTATGTATTGTTCATTAACACCCAGTACATCCCCCATTACCATACTGTACAAGGCCTGGTGATGTTCTTCACTTAACAGGAATCTCGGGACACACCTCACCCTAAAAGCTCTGTGGTGTGTGCAATTAAGGCCAAACATATTAGTAGCAATAAGTACCTTGGTAGGGGTCCTACTCTCAGTGTTGCCAAGTAAGTGTATGTGTATGTGAAGGATCTACTTCAATTTGCAGAACATATTTGTCCCAGGAGATCATTTTTCTGAGAACTTGCAAAAGGTAACACTTCAAAGCAATTATCTTGTGGAAATACATACCATTAAAATTAGTAGTGGATGTGTAAATGCCCTCTTCCCTACTGTACAGCTGTACAGCACTAATGGAGTTGGTATATATACATAGGTGTGGCTGTTGTGGGCACAGCCACCCACATTGGGGTTATTGTTGTGCGTATCCCCCCGCTTAGTGTGTTGTTATACGGGACAGTTTATGTTAACAAGCTAAGTAGTTGTTAATCACACTATGTGTGGTTTTACACTACTCCATACCCTCCAAAGTGGGGGGCTGTGACCCCCACACCAGCACACCTATGTTTACCAACTCTAGAATTACACTCCATTGGGGAAGAGGACAAATAACCTGCCATTACCATTGTCAATGACATTAAACTGGTGGCCTGATTATTTACTGATGTGATGTTTTGGTAATTTGGTCTTGGTGGAATTACATAGGCCAAAATGAAGTACATCCATGTGAACACTATTCTCTGTGTAGTGCATCAGCAGCAAAGCCTCTGTGTGTGTCACTCACAAACATGTGGTGTGTGCCACCCAGTACACTTAACATTGTCCACTGTAGAAGAGCTGCTTACATTAGCCAACATGCACTCACCTGTATACACCCCTCAGACCTATCAGCCATGAGGCGCATGCAGTAACTGTTATACAGACCTGTTACTTGTGTTCAGCTATACCCAGGATATGATACAGTCAATGTGTCACCACAGTGCCACACTCCTTGTAGGGATGGACAGCAGACCAACATCCTGCTGACACATAGCCACCTAGAACACAAACAGAATACATTATGGAGACCACAATCAGTCAGTGTTAATAACAACTATAATGCATCATGGCTGGACAGCTACACACCCTGATATGTAAGCATTAATCATTCCAGCTGAATACCTGTTAAACAGCATTGCATTGCTAAACCTTAGTACATTCACCCTGTGTATCAGAACCATATTAGCATGTCCATGCATCGATGCTATGGATGACAGGGATGTGGCACAGGTATATCATATGAACAGGGTGTGTTGTGGGTTTGCCAGAGGCCTGGGCTGAGCCATTTGGTTGACATCATTTGTGTGGTTTAGGGAGTACTTTATTAAATAGGCTGTGCAGACGTGGTGTGTGTAAGTAGGGAGGAGCCCTAGCTGTGTTGGTGATGTGCATGTATGTATGAACACATTTCTGTCATGTGGTGCCCTATATATGAGTCTCCCCTGAAGATGACACTTGTCTGCTGAATCCAAGTCCCCGTTGCGACCTACCAGGACCATGTGCACGTGGCCTGCTGCATTGTAATGTGGACAGCACCCCCCTGCAGTGCTGGTGCTGATACTGCCACTACAGGAGCAGCTGTGAATTGTTGCACATCCATGTAGACCTCCACCTGTTGGTGTTGCTGTCCTATGTCCACATGGATGATGTCCTAATCCCACCCCTCTCTACCAAAGACACAACACAGTCGAGGATTCCCACCATCTCACCCAAACATCTATCCATTACCTCTGCAAAATAATGGGGGTCACCTGCAAGATCACAGATGTTGTCACATACAGCAGGAAGAGTAGCCCTCTGGAGCCTCAGAATATTTCTGGTGTAATGTTCCATACATGTCTGTGCCTCCATGATGGCCAAAGCATGCATCTGGTGACACCTGTTGTGGCACTTCTGCCAGGGGCATAATGGCCAGCAGCCCTCCTACAAGCACCCCGTACCTCTACCTGTGTGGTACCTCACTGGTCATCTGGCTATGGCTGGTTTGTATAGGCAGACTTGCCATAGTCACCACACATTCCTGTCCCATGCCAGTACCCACCAACTGTCCCTCATCTATGGCCAATGGTGATGGGGTATGTATGGGCATTGTGACTGTGTGTGGGGATGGGGTGGATAAAAGTGAGATGTCAACCAATAGCACAGATTCAGCCCCTGACAACCCTGCCTGTGCCTCCCTATGCCTATCATCATTGTCAGAGTCTGTATGGACATTAACATCAGTTTGCCTCCAGGAGGGACCATGAGCCACCTCGCCACCTGTGAGGGGCAGACAAGAAATGTAAATTAAGACCTGTACATTATGTTTTACTTCTACACAGACACACACACACACACACACACACACACACACACACACACACACACACACACACACACACACACACACACACACAAGTGAGATGGCACAAAGATATTACACAGACCTCTCATTACCCAACAGTCAACATGCATGACATATGGCACTCAAAAGCTTGCACTGCAGCCATACTCCATCCTTGTTACCAACATTATACATCTCTCTGATGCATGAGTTGTGTTAGTAGGTGATGCCCCTACCCCTGGATCACACTGCACCCATTTACACAGTAATGATGTCCACCTGTACAGCACACTGGCATGAACTGTGCACCATACCTCACAAGGGTACACACCATTGTTGAATGTGTATATGTGTGGCAGTTATGTTTGCTCTGTTGCTCATAGCCCCCATGTGTTTGTCTGACATATATCTGGGATGATATGAGGACTGATGTCAGTAATTAAGGCCTGTCCTTTGATTTGCAGATCTCATCAGCCATGCATGTATGTGCAACAAAATACAGTTACACTGACAACCTTCAATGTTTAATGTGGATATGAGGAGTGTACACACCCTTGTTGACATGACAGCATCTGCTATGCTATGCAATGGGGCCACAATCCTGCATTTGTTAACATTACACACACCTGATATGTGACATATGACCTGTGCAATCCAATGCAGTATCAAACAAATGTGGTAGTCATGCAGATGTTGAATGAGATGCATACAATATGTGGTTTGCATATGTGTGCACAACCTTAACACAATTGTTTGTTGAAGCAGCTGTTATGTGAACTACAGCAGTCACTATTCCTGGAAGGGGTATAGCCCATCTTCACTTGCCATTATTTGGTCACTCTGCCCTACAAATCTCCCCCAAGTCTGCCAAATTGCACGTTCAGCTCATGTGCACAACCCTTTGAGGTCACAATGTAGCTTCACTATTGCTGTAGAGTCAGGGCACAATTCATAACCTTCACTGTGTTCAGACACAGCCATTCTTAGCAAGCTTTGGATGTATGCTTCAGTTCACTGTTGTGTTTCAAGCCAACACCCCTCCCCATCCTCAGCCTTATTGCAGATGCTTGACAACTTTGGGCCACACATGACTGTTATTTTGCAGTGTCCCAAATTCCAAACACCATGTGTACCAGTCTAGTTTCAGCTAATGAACAGCAAACCTAAAGGTGTACACTGGCACCAGCAAGCTAAATATTGGGGATTGTGGCCCTTAGGTGGATAAAGGGGTTGCTTGTGCACCACATGTATCTTTATGAATACTGTCTGTAGGATTGAGCCTTGGTCTCATGACACCATTACACATTGCAACACATGACTTTGGGAGACTTGATATTATGCTTATGCTACCTGTACAGAGCTCTGGATGATGTATCACGTGAGACAACACTTCCACCTGATTACCCTAACCCATAGGCCACACGTATGCAGAATCCAGGCAATTGTCAACACAGGTATTGCACAGGCAGTACTTGTAGACATTCCAGGAAGTCCCTCAGTGTTGCTGGATGTTTGGGGGTAGCCTCCATGACCAGTTTGCAACATGTTTTGTCATCTTTTTTGGATGGGCATCTGTTTATTTTCTACATCACTGTTGTCCCATACTTCATACATACATACATGACTGTCCGCACTGTTTGCCATGGTATATACAATGGTGAGTTACACTCCTGAGTGCTATCTTTTGGATATGGGATCCATTTCATGGTTTGTAAGATGTGTGCAAGCCGCGGCTGCCTCTGTTGCATGTGAGTGGGCAAATGCCATGGACATACTACTTGGACAGCAGACCATGACTTGGTGTGAAATTGAGGCCCTGTACTTGATGGAAGGTGTGTACTCAAGAAGACTGAATGCTGTCAGTACATCATAAGCTGCTTCCACAATATGTTATTTGGAGTGTGTGCACACATATGCTTCCAGTGTTTGTTAAGGTATGTATTCCCCATATTTGTTGTCCTAACATAGAATTTCATATTACACATTCATTGCTCATGTTAGGATCACATTGCAGGTTGTAAAAGGTGTGGAATGTGGTATTGTGATTTGCCATTGTTTATATCAGGAACAGTGGCCGTTGTAATAGTGGTGTATACACTATTGTAGCCACTGTATAGGGGTAATGTTTCAGACATGTCCCTACTGTAGGCCATTTGTCCCACCATTATGTTCCTCTCTGTCCACACATTTTGCACTGACAGGTTGTTAGGGTATACTGCAGGACTCTTACATACCCTTCACCTCCACAATGCTGTCTTCAGCCTTCTGGCTTGACTGGTGGACGGGTGCCCTAAGGCTGGCAATGAGCTCCTCAGCATGTGTCAGTGGGAGCTGGATGGCATGACCCCCACCTGTGGCTAGCTGGTACCTCCTAACTGCAGCAGCATGCTGATGGGTGGGGTGGATCAGATCTGTGCATCGATGCTGCACCTGCTCATAATTTCGGTTGTGCAGGCCGACATCTTTTACCCTGTGGAGGAGCTCATTCCACAGGGCGGTACTCTCCTGCAGATTCTGGGCCCTGCGGCCAAAGAGGATGGCATGATGCATGATGAAGTACATCGTTTTCCAGGTTTGTGAATGTGGGCAGATGTTCCTCGGACATTGTACCTGGAAGACATAAACAGGAAAAAAGGTCACAGGACTTCATACAGTTGTCCACGTGCATATCAACAGTGGATAATACTCGCAATAATCCAGACTATACCATAACACTGTAAACTATCATGGCTTTGACATCTTGCATTGCACTCCTGGCCCTGACCTGTCCAGTTCCCCAATGTTGGACACTTAATGGCATAATCCACTATTCACCATTCATTTCTGTGTAGGGGATGACAGTGGCCATCTTCCATGTGGATGGTGTGTGGATGGTGGCATGTGTGTTTTTGACTGTAGTGTGTGATGGAACTGTGAGTGCATGCCTGTGTTCATGTAGGAGTCAAACTGTGATGTTCTCATGGCCCATGGAGACTTGCTGTTGGTGCCATCAGTTGGCATTATGTCCATGCTCACCACTGATGCAGGCAGGAGGGTCGATGATGTGCATATCCCCCTGTACTAATGTTGTGGACAGGGTGCCACTGTTACCACTTATCCTGTCTGATGCAGGTTACCTGTATCCATGGCATGTGTGTATGAGGTGTGCTTTACCCCCAGTGCATGTTGACTTGTGTTACTGGCTCTGAGACTGTGTACATATGTGTAGACATGGTTGCAAATTACCTTGGTGGTTTGGATATGTCTTATTTCTAGTCATAGTCAGCCTTACAGGAAGTCACCTGTAAACCTACATGCTTTTTCAGATAGAGGTGCACTTGCTTCCAAGTTGTGGTCTGCACCTATGTGTCTCTGCACAGCCACTATAGCAACCTGTTATGTGCTTTGTGTCTTGGTGCTGTCCACCATGGGAGATTACTCTATCGTCGGTGGAGGATGGTTGTATAGGTAAGGTACTGCAGATTCCATATAGCTACAGTGGATATGAAGTGTACACACCCCTGTTACAATGCATGACATTTGTGCAATTGGAACATGACCCCACAAAAGCACATGCCAACACAATCCCCACCTGTGATGTGTCCTATAGCCTGCTCACTTCAATAGGGAACATAACAACCTGTCCTGTGGAATCATATGGGAATTAATTCTCAGTACAGTAAGGCAGTTGAATGTGTGTGCACACCCTTACACTGATATGTTGTGTAAACACCCACCGAGATGATTACAGCATCCATTTGTCTTGGTTTGTACTCTAACATCATATCACATCTTCACTTGGCAATGGTTGCTCACCTTCTATGAAACAGCTTTATTTCTTTTCAATGGAATTTTACAGGTTATGGGTCACATTTGAGGTGAGTAATGTTTTGACACGACTTTCTGTGGTCTCACTGGCATACAGCACATAGACCTGGCATTCCAACAGGAATATGTAGACTTTGATATCCAGGTATATGGGTGTTGATATAGCTGTTAGTGGTAGGCATGAACAGTGGGTCATAACCCAGTTATACACTTCTCTGATTACTACGTGATAATCATGTAGAACCCATATCAGTGTCATGGCAATGCAACAATCATTACACATTTTATTTTATTGTATGCAGTGACAGTGATATTACACACATGTGTAACATGCACATCCTATTTTCTGGAGTGCTTGTGATCCATGTTATTACTTCTGTGCCTTTTAGCTGAGCATATGCATACATACACATGCTCAGGGGATACCTGGTACACATTTGTGTTGTATGTCATTATGGTACACTATATTTACAGTCTTGCAGCTCAATCATACATTTCAACCTGTTATACCAGGACTTCTGGTCATTGGTCCACATCACTGGTTGACAAAACAGGGAAGTCAATTACGATAAAGTATAAATATAGCTGCCATAACACAAGTATATGTGTAAGTGACTACAGATATCTGTCGCAACTGTGAACATTGTTCAAAAGAACACTGTGCAGTTGAATGTTATTAATTCAATATATCACATGCAGTTTAACACACACATCTGCAACAGTGCTTTATTATGTTCATGCTCTATATAGATATCCTAGATTTACAATGCAAACCTGTATAATACTCATATTCACAGATAACATATGGATATGGGCAACATCCCGTTAACTGGCCTAGCAGTTGCACAGACATGACTGACAGACACTCTAGTGGTTGCCATATGTGAGCTGCTGTTTCTTAGAGTGTGTCAGGCTCCTCAGGTGTGACCCAACCTATCCACTTCTTAGAGCATCACATGTGGACAAAGCCTAACATTAGGGGGGATATATAGGGACAGATCGTAGATATGCCTATTACAAACCTATGAAGTTTGCAGCTTGATACATTTCACATTACCATGACTGTTTTGAAGGTGGTTGGGTCTGAAACTCATGTGTCTGTCATGACTGCATTACTTCCCCGTTCATCTATTTGCCAGACTAATACAGATGTTTGGAGGAACAGAACAAACACTATGATGGCTAACTCTGGACATTCTGTGAAGATCTGCACAGTTGACAGGTATGGACCACTGCAGACAGAGCCAGATGCTATGCCATAGCATTTGTTCAGCAGGACATCATTACAGCAAGAATTGATGGCACAAATACATCTTTCATAATTATCTATCCCATTATCACAGACCAAGTACTACATTCAATTACATGCTTACTGGTTTCACATACCTAGTTTATCTTCAGGTTCCTCTGTGTACAGAATGTCTTCTTGTTTCTTATTTCTTATTTGGAGGTTTTGTTTATTTATTTATTTATTTTTTGTGTGTCTCTCTCGCCACTACAGGGATCAAGCTTGTTTGAATAGGTTGAAACATGGCTTCTGTAGGTGATGCTCATGTTCACTGATGGCCTCTGCACCGATTGCTGTTCCCCACTTGCTAATTGCATGCAGGCAGCTTTGTAGTTCTTCCAATAGCCAATGTCATAGCAGCCCACTACTATAAATAACTACATCATGTGGGCGTTGTCCCTTTTCCTTTCCTGTATGGAAGACATCCTTTATGTGTGCAGGGCAGCAGTGTTACAGACAGCAGGTAGGAATACCTTTTACAACAGGACTTCTGGACACAGGCCAACTACATGTTTGTATAAGATTCCAGACTTAGGGACAGTGAGTGAGTATTGCTGTTATATGCATTAAATACTGCTAGATTTACAGGGTTTGTGTGTACATGCTAGTTTCTTTTTTTTTTGGAATGCAGTCTGTCTGCATAGATCTCAACTGTGGGTCTATACACATGATGGCCAGAGGATTGTCTGTTCCCCACACAGGTCTTGTCCCTGACATATTAGTGGCATTCTCTCTGTTGTTTGCTATAAGTACATGGCAAAATCCATTTATGTTTCTGAATTCATATTCTTGAGTAAGGGTATGCTGCAACATATATATATATATGTGTGTGTGTGTGTGTGTGTGTGTGTGTGTGTGTGTGTGTGTGTGTGTGTGTGTGTGTGTGTGTGTGTGTGTGTGTGTGTATGCATGTGTGTGTGTGTGTGTGTGTGTGTGTGTGTGTGTGTGTGTGTGTGTGTGTGTGTGTGTGTGTGTGTGTGTGTGTGTGTGTGTGTGTGCATCATTAGAATGTTTAGTGCTTCCACATTATACATTCCCTATGGTAGCCTGACTGTTCTGCCTGATATGTTAGAGACATCATCTCAACATCTTACAGCTGAGATGGCTTAGTGGTTATTTGTTGTGGCTATGTTGTGCCATGTCCTGGGTTGATGACTTGCAAGGGGTGGTAATTTTGTTGCAAGGCAGAACAGTTCAGCTGTAGAGGAAGGGATAATGGCAATAATTACAAGAGGTCCTTATTTTGTGTCCCTTCACCCCTATTTACAGTGCCTTTGGTCAGATGTTTTGCAGTGAGAGGTTCAGAGTGTGGATCCGATTTCCATAGATATATATATATATATATATATATATATATATATATATATATATATATATATATAAAAGGACGGCACCATCTCCCCTTCTATCCACCAAACTTCTGGGCATTGAAATAGACAATAATCTCCACTTTGATGTTCACATCTCATATACCATAAAACTAGTACACAAAAAGCTAGACTCCTTATACAGGTATACGTCCATTCTTTCACAAAAAGCAAGAGTGACTCTTGCACAAAGCCACCTCCTCTCAACTCTATTATATGCAGCACCAATCTTTACCCAAATCAGACAATGTGACCTAGACAAACTAGAATCATGCTACAATAAAATAGGCAAGTTTGCTACTAACTCAACCTATAGAACCCATCACTGTACTGCACTAAAAGAACTAAAATGGCTTGAGCTACCACAGCTACTTTATCACCAGCTGGGCACAGCCTACAATATTCTCAAATATCCTGAAAAGAAACCCTCATTATCCAACCTACTTACTGTCTATATTGCACACCGGTACCAAAGATCTAATGAAAAAAATCTCTCCTCTCTATCACCAAGGCTAACAATAATGCAGGGAAAGTACTCTACTCCCACACCATTGCCAGAAATTGGAACTCTCTTTCCCTATCCATGTCCACTGCTCCCTCCACATCCATATTCAAAAACTCCCTCAAATCGCATCTTTTAGTACCTGGTTATGCCCTTGTATCACATAACCCAACCCACACTGCTACTAACTCCCCAAACTCCTCTCTGATCACATGCTGGATCTCTGATCCCCTGCAGGCTTTGTCATCTGAAAGGGTACTTTTAACTGTGGAGTCTTACTCAATATATTTTCTTCTCTTACCAATGTATAACTGACATTATCTTTTAACCTATATTCTATATCTTCTTTTACCTGGAGTGTTTTATTAATTTCTTGTTATATTACTATGCTCAGCATACATGATGAAACCTGTTTTGTGTAGTATGCTGGATGTACTGTAACTGACATTGCCTTTTACCTTTGTTCTATATCTTCTTTTACCTGGAGTGTTTTATTAATTTCTTGTTATATTACTATGCTCAGCATACATGATGTAACCTGTTTTGTGTATTATGCTGGATGTACTGTATTTGTATAACTTGATGCCAGAGCCTTTCTCCCCGGGCCTCCACTGAAAATGGATCTGGTCCAGTCAGAATTTCCCAGTTAACAAATACAAAATAAATTTTATATATATATATATATATATATATAATATAGAGATATATATGTATATATATTAGATATATATATATATATATATATATATATATATATATATATATATATATATATATATACATATACATATATAAATATTTTCCCTACTGTTGAATGACTGTGCTGCATGATATGTTTGAGAAAACATCACACAAATCTGTGGCTCAGATGGCTTAGTGGTGTGCAGGGTCTTGTTTTCGAACCTTGCAAGGGAACATCCGGTTAAATACGCTTACAGACAATTAGGTGTGAAAGTGCCTAATCTGTGTAGGCATTTGTTAGTGCCACACAAACATCCTTAATCCTGCTTAAAAGTGCTTATTCCCACTTACCTCTGTGCTAATTTCTTTAAAGGTATATTTGGGGAGTTAGGTTGAGTAGGAAGACAGACAAGACAGCATACAGGGGCAGTATATGATACAGTGGGGGTAAACACCTTGGACGGGGAGGGTGTTTGGAAATCAGAAGCCCATGAGCCCCCAAATGGGAACAGTGGGACTGAGGTCCCCACCCATGGGCAGTCAGCACCGCACCTTCATGGCCATGAAGGTGGATGTGCTGGGGGCTGAGCAGGAGGGGCAGGCTCACCCTCTAATTGCACCACATGGCCCTCAAGCTGGTGTAACAGATCTCCAAACTCCTTTCGGAGCTTGCTATGTGCCAAACCCAGGACTTGGCTTTGGGTGACAGGATCATGTCTGCACTCACTCCCGGGGGGGGGGTGAGCCCCATCCCCTGAGGTGGTTCCTCCCGAAGGTTGTGCAGGACCAGCGGACAAGGAGGTCTCGGGGTGGGTCCCAGGCATTTTGGGGCTCAGTGTCACAGCCAGATGAGGTGGGAGAGGTTGGACGGCTGGGACCGGCCTTCCCAGATGTGCTATGGTGTTACAGTTTTAGAACATATGTGGGTTAGTAATAGTCAACACAATCCAGGATTTGTTATAATAGCATACATAGATATTACCATTATCCATAAACAACAGATTTGAAACAGCTACATAACAAACAGAACATATGCATATATGGAACCACAGTGGCCATTACAATGACATGCAGGTTACATTGATAGCAACAGGCCACCAATGATAGTATTTCAACATGGAACATTAATGTAACATTCAATATTTGTTGAACAATAGGACATATGTCCCAACAGTAGGTTTGGTGTAAAACATACCCATTGATTTGTGTGTTTAGATTATTGTTGCAGATATGGTGGGAGGGAGAGAGAGAGATGTCAATTAACATCTTGTATATCCTTGCAGTACTCACAACTTTAATGTTCATTGCTCTAATCATTACTCTACAGGTATTATTACAATACCGTATGGCCTTGGTTTGAGCAGTGGTATGTTTGTACACGGTGTATGCTTCACCTGTCTTATAGCTAAATTCTACTTTTTTTGCCTGGTAGACCTGTGGAGGGAATGTTTGTTAACACTACCTGACTGTTTCTACACATATTCCAAGATTCCTAGTTATAATTCTGCACATACCTCTCAACCTCTTAATGCAAACAATCTGTACAAAGCTTGACAAACTGGGGGTAGAAATAGGGACATATTTTAAATATTGCTCTTATAAACATTTAGAAAGTTGCTAGAGTAACAGGATTTGTTTGACTATACATTTTCTGAAGGATCTGAATTCTAAAACTCAAATGTATGCCATTATTTAGTGACTACAATCCTAAGATCATCCCAGTGATTTGCCAGGAAAATAGAGGAACAGGCCAAAAATATGAGGCAAATATCTGGACATTCTGCAGAAATCTGTACAGTTGAGAGGCATGATTTATGCATACAGCTTATTGCCACTCCTGGGATTCGAACCATGGCTGTGTGTGCTAAAAATACAACCATTTGTATGTCATTAGAGAGAGTTATTTAGAAAGTGCTATTTTTTCAGTGTTTTCTTTCTAAGTCTCTCTTGGTTGTACAGTCTGACCTTGTAATTACAACATTCTTATACAGACATTCCTAGACATATTTTTTTTATGTAGCACAGTGTGAGAAAGTGGTGACACAACAGTACTATTCACATACCACATCTTGGTGAATGCAACATGTGAGGCCATACAATACCAGAGTAAACACAACCAGTCCAGGATTTAGAACTTTATTTCCAGGCAGTTACACTTTTATTTAAATATGACCTATATGGGACATTACTGTCATATTGTCTGGTTTATTCAGTGGAAACCATACACATTTTTATAGTGCCAGGTGACATTTTACTCCTTTATATTTATTTGGTATGACTACTACAAGCAGGATTGTTACTCACCAGCCTCGCAACTCAGCCTTTGCAACTTGCTGGCATGGGCTTCCTGGTTCATAGCCCACTCAGCTGCAGCTGTAATGAAAATAGATAAACATTCATGCATACCTATACATCACATACACAGGTTGGACTTTGGTAAACAACTATTGCTATGAATACTTAAACACTGCTGGGACATCTCCCCTGTCTCTTGCTTCTTGGACCCACTTTTCCAAGAGCTCCCTCTTCCACCATTTCAAGTCGGCATAGTGATGCTGGACCTGTGCATCAGTCTATGGGATATCAGTGGCAGTGGTATGATCATGGCAGAGACTTTCCCAGGCTTCTGCTTTATATTGGGAGCCCTGTTACTGGTCCTGCAGCAGTCTCTTGTCATGTTTTTTTACCAGGAGTCCTACCATGACCTTGGACTACTGTATGCCCCAGTGCTGCACCCAGAAGCACATGCCCTCTCCAACACATGCCATACTGCTTACAGTGGAGAGCTACAACCAATTATGCAATGTATTCCCACCTGTGGGATTTAAATATGTCCGATTTCCCACCCTTTGCCATGATTGGATGGTTTTGAAAATGCTGAGCTAAGCTAAGCTGCGGGCAAACCTGCTTAGCTAAAGTTAGCAGTGCTTAAAGGGGCAGGTTCAGCATTGCTTACCAATGGGCAGCTCCACTTAGCTGGGCTATCCATTGCTTAGTATTCATATCTACACAATGCTTACACCAGGTCAACATAGCTGTGCAATGCTTAGCATTGCTTATGTTTTATTATATTGCTCTACCACCTGTATGGGATTGATTCATCATTCATTACATAATATTATATTTATTTCCTTCCCTGACATCCCCCAATGTACTGTGATTAATTTAATCTTGTGTGACTATACTGTATGGGGCACTTGTGTTTATATGTGGGTTTCACTACTTTATTACACTGACATCTCACATCTGGGCCTAATACACTACTCTGGTTGAGAAAAATTAGTTACTTCTTGCATAAATATGCAAAAAATTTAAATTTTAATGTTTACACATACAAAATGGAAATGGCTTTGGAGAGGCTCGAAACATGAATGACTATATGCTAGGCATAAGCTTTAACTGCTACACCATTGCACTTATACTCATGTTAAATGTCTATTGTATTTTAACTTATAATGTCATTTCAGCTGGGCTAAGCGTAGCTAAGGAACAGGCACACTCACTCAGCTAGGCTTAAACTTTATTGCATGTATAAATAAAATGTATTTGTTGTGTTTTTTATTTGTACCCTTCAGAATATCCATGCTAATGCTGAACCTGTTATTCCATCAGCCTTCTGCTTTGTGAGACGATTGTCCCTTATGGCTTTGTCCACATTCCTTACTGTGATGGGTTGGGAGGTGTGCACTATGTGATAATGCTAAATCCGTTATTCTATCAACTTTTGGCTTGGTAGGGATGATTGTCCCTTATGGCTTCCTCCAGATTTCTTACCCAGATGAGTTGGGGGTGTTATGAGCATTCTCGCTCATTTTAAATTGCCAAACGACAATTCCGGAATGCAGGGGCCATGTGTATTATGAGAGCTGTGCTCTCAGACACACCCCCTGCCCATTTTACAGCACGGAAGTGCACCTTCATACATATGCATATGTACCACAGCACGCCATACATATGCATGGCGTGCTGTCGTGCTGAACATGAAGAGTTCCTGCTGTGCAGGAATAACTTATTCCTACTTGGCTGCTTGCTGAATCCAGGGGATTGCTTTAGAAGATATCAGATTATTAACAAAGGAAGAAGGAACACAAACTGAAAAACGTTGGAATACTGCAGTAGTTTGGAACATGGGGAAAGAAATGTGCTCAGACATATGTATATTATGTCAAGAAAGCATTAAAATACTAGATGTAACCATAGTGGAACTAGGATGAACTCCTGTAATACACTTGAGTTGGAAAAAAATATTTGTATAGAATTATAGCTTTATATGCCTATGTAACAAAAAAGATAGAGAAATGATGTTTAAAAATGGTCTTGAATATGTTTGTGTAAATATGGACATTATAGTGGTGGGTGATTATAATTGTAATTTAAGAAAAAAGTAAGAGCAATTGTGATGTTAAAATGGTTAAAGAAATTATGAGAAGTGGAAAATTAAGTCCATGTGAGAATAACCACAGGACATTGCATCCTCTTTGTGAGGTACTTTTGTGGCCTCTCCAACTGTTGCAGGTGTCTCGACCTTCAAACGTCGTACAAACAGCATATGATCAAATGAAGGTAAACCGAATTCTGCAACAGGACTGGACAGAATTGAATATGGTATGAATATGGAATGAAATTAGGACGGAAATTGAATATTTTTTAATATTTGATAGTTTGAAAGTTAAAAAAAGAAATTAAGTATGCTGGATTTTCAGATCATGTGGCTATATAGGGTTAAAGTACATGAAACAAAGAATATATAAGAATAAGAAAAGGAATAAAGAGAATTAAGGAAAAGGAATTAGATTTTGAAGAGAAAAAAGAACTCGTGGAATTATAGAAAAATCATATGAATAGGAGAGAGTTTTATGGGAAATGAACTGTTTGGTGGTTTAATTTTAAAGAGAAATATAAGAAATTGGTTTAGAATGTATAAGGAAGAAAAGAAAAATAGAAAAAGAGAGATATAAAATATTAAGTCAAGAAGCATTCACCATATTTGAGTAAAATAATAAAAGAAGCAAACATAATAACAGAATTAAAGAATAAATAAGGTAAGCAAATAAGATAGCAAGAAGGAATGTACAAAATAATTAAAAAATATGTAATAGAATTATTTGTTAAAACAGAAGAAAACATGGAACAAACTTTTCAAGGTAAAAAATTAAATAATAAAGATAATGAGTATTTAGAACAAAAAATAACTCTGAAAGAATTGAATGACATTCCAAAAGATATTAACATGAATTCTGGGTTTACCTTCATTTTTTTGCACATGGTATGTGCGATCGTGCTTTTGTGTGACTTGTAAGAGTGAATTATGGAATACATCTGAGGACAAATGTAGAAAATGGTTTGCCGGAAAACCATTTTCAGCATTTGTTCATTTGTTTGAATGGCAAAATACACTTATTAGCCATTCAAACACATTTTTTCAAGTTTACAGGTTTTTTGCTGCCGTACTTTCATAGGTTCATAGGTGTGTACTAGGCTAATGGCCCTGGAGTCTTTACAAGCCTAGCCCATAGTAGTGCCCTGGCATTGTGCCGCCCATTGTTAGTTGCCAGTGCCTCTATCAAGTAGAGCCACTGGAGTGATCCCTGGGGTGAACTTTTTATTTCCTATCCACTCACCAAGATTTCTCTTGAAGAGGCAAGTGAGGTGCACTGCTTGACATGTATGAAAAGTCTATTCCAGAGGATGGGCAGTCTCTGGGTTATGAACCTGTCCCTCCAGCATGTTCTCTTGATTGTGGTAATGAGGTTGATGTCTCTGGAGTGTGTGGTGCAGAAGGATTGGGATTTTTTTAGATGTAGCATTTCTAATAAAGCTGGGTCAGACATGGCTTTGTAGCCCAAGCAGAGATTGCATCTTAGTAGATGATATGAGATAAAGAATAGCTGGAGTTTTTTGAATCTGTCAGTGTAGGATATGTGTTTAAGGCCTAGGATCCCCTTTTCGTGAGGTACTTTTGTGGCCTCGCCAACTGTTGCAGGTGTCTCAACCTTCAAACGTCGTACAAACAGCACATGATCAAATGAAGGTAAACCAAATTCTGCAACAGGACTGGACAGAATTGAATATGGTATGAATATGGTATGTATAAAGTAATGAAGGAGTGGCAAAAAATAATTTTTGTAGAAGTTATGAATGAATGGTTAAAAACTGGCATTAAAGAGAAAGAGATATGTGTAGGAGTTATAAAATTTATTTTTAAAAAAAGGAAATAAAGAGGAGATAAAAAATCGGAGACCTATAACATTGAATAATATGGATTATAAAATATTTATGAGACTAATAACAAAATGACTACAAAAAAGGGATAGAATATATGACCAAAATGTACTTGGAAGAATAGGAAAAGGAAGTCAAGAGTTATTATGAATAATAAGAGAAATAATTGATGACTTCATAAATAAAAATGTAGAAGTGAAGGTTATGATAGGGGATATAAGTACAGCTTATGATAATATTCAATATAAATCATTACTGGGAATTTTGCAGCCATATAATGTCAGCAAAAAATATTACAAGTAATAAAACCTGTTTATGAAAGGGACTATGTGAAACTAAATATAAATGGCTGGATTGAGGAAGAAATAAAAATATAATTTTCATAAAGCAGGGTTGCCCAGCTAGTAGTGTGATTTTCTCATTAGTTACGCATGTAATAGTGAAGGAAATTAATAAAATGTCAAGTAGCGGTGGATACAAAGTGATGAAGGATAATTATGTGGATGCTATTGCACTAAATGTTAAAAATAAAGTATGGATGGAAAAAGTAAATGAAAAAAGAACTATAAATTAGAAAAATGGTTTAAGTATAAATAAATAGAAAAAGTAAAGGATTTGGTTTTAAAGGTTGAGTTCAATGAAAAATATATAGTTACATTAGGAATGATATTTGGAAGGAATGAATGCAGGCAACAGCAATGGGATAATTTACTCAAAGAAGTAAAGGATATGACTAATTTATGGAAATCATATAGATTTCATATTGAAAAAAGCACGCTTGTTGAACACCATGGTAAAAGGAAAAGTTGCCTATGTTGCTAACATATATATGATTCCTATTAAGTATGAAAAGGAACTAATGATTATTATTTTTTCTTTTCTATGGGGATCTAGACTGAATCCAGTCCAGAGAGGGATTCTGTATATGAAAGATGAGCAAGGAAGCTTGGGTTTAATAAACCCAATAGTACATGCAGCATCTTTAATTTTATATAAGGTATTAAAAGGAATTATCAAGGAAAATAAACACTTGATAGAAATGATACTATATTATAAATACAAAGAATTGTGGAAGGAATGGAAGTTAAAAAAAAGAAGTAAACATATTGTGAATTAAGAAAAGAAAAAGTGCCAAAACAAAATTGTGTTATGGAAAATAAAAAAGAAGGTCCCCTGGATTCAGGAAGCTGTTTTTTCCATGCAGGAACAGTGTAGCTGCACCTGCATGGAAAATGGCTGCTGAGCGATTCAGGATAGTGCTGTTTTCATGTGCACGAGCAGCACTACACTGTTCTAGCACGAAATACCATGTGGCATGCAAATCACCTCATTTACTGGTGAAAACCATGTAAATGAGGTGATTTAGCGATTCACCAAGCTGCCCGAACTCCATGTTAGAACAGTGTCAGTGCAGAAATGTATTCAGTTAATAACTGAATGCATTTCTGCAAATGACAAAATGGAGGCATGACAGCTCATGAAAAAGCATGTATTATGTTCATTACTCATGCCAGTGGCCAAATATAAGGCTATTGGCCTGAAAAACTGTTTCATTTATATGAAAATTAATCTTTTTTTTTTGGGCCAATCTCAGCCATTTAAGCATAGGGCAGTGGCGTGCAAAAAAAAATGAGAAAACTAAATTTTCAGGTAAATCTGCATTTTGCCATTATAGTCTATGGCATGCAGAATGTAAACAATACCAGGGAGCACTGGTTGTCAAGGGGAAAGTGTCTGTTTTAGTGCAGTAACTAATGACCTACATGCTGGGGTATGTTAATGAGGGGAATGTTACTGAATCACAAACTATTCTAAGTTCACACATTGCACCTAACCGTGTAGGTACTAGAACAAGATCATGTAGGCAGGAGGAGCAACTAACAGGAAAAAGGGGTGTGTAATTCCTACTGTAAGCATATTGGAGCCCAGTGGCCTGTGTTTGCCCTTAGCTAAGCACAGGAGATGTGTTAGTACTGTTTACATTGCTTATACAGGTGTGCACGGCACTCACCAGGTTTTAACCTAAAAAAAAAAAAAAAACAGAAAACAGCAGCAGTTTTTACATTTGAGCACTGCAAATGCACGGCACGCCTCTGGGCTTAATCTAGGAGGAAACTGGTAATGGGAAATAGCAGTAGGAAAACAATCAAGGAGAAATAGCATAGCTGGCAAGTGGAATGTGTCAGAATCAGCCAATTATACAGGCAACAGCCCAGAACAGCACTATAAACTATGCAAACACCTTTCAGACTGTTTTCTTCCCACAAACTCTACACCACCGGTGTACACAGATGGGGGATTTTTAATTGGAAAAGCTAACTAAAAATGTTAGAGGCTGCTAGTGCTTTACTCTATCAATATGTGCTAGAGGCTGAAGGCGGTGAGGAGGAGAATGCTGACAACCATCCCACAGTGAGGAGGAGGAGAAAAGTGTACAGACCCAGGGTAAACTACCAGGGCCTACATGAGCTGGAGATAGTGGAGCACTATAGGGTGGACAGGGACATTCTACAGCAAATAATCGAGCTGTGCTGGCCACACCTCACCCACAGAACAAACAGAGGGGAACCCATCCCAGTGGATACCAAGGTATGTGTAGGATTAAGAATATTAGCCACAGGTACTTTCCAAAGACCAACTAGGGATATCATAGAGGTCTCACAGGTATTAGCACCCCGGGTACTCCACCAGTTCCTGGATGCCATGACACCACATGCCAATGAGCACATATATTTTCCCAGCACCTGTGAGGCATTGACCATAAGTATGCATCTCTTCCACCATATAGCAGAATACCTTGAGGTAGTTGGTGCTATAAACTGCACACCCATCTGCATCAAATACCACCCAGTGTGCGGGGTAGAGTCTGCATAAATCGCAAGGCTTCCCCTCCACCAACTGCCAGGTCATGTGTGATGCCCAGGGCATTATCATGCAACTGTGTGATAGCAGCCCTGGAATCTATCACAACTCCCACATTTGGCATTCCTCACAGCTGTATCAGGGGTTTGCCAGGGGGGACATCCCATATGGCCATCTAGTGGGGGATGCTGGCTATGCACTGGAGCCATGGCTGATGACGCCCATCAGAAATGCATACACACCCAAACAAGAATGCCATAATGAGGCACACTCACAAACCAGGATCACTATAGAGCATGTGTTTGGGATGCTCAAGTCATGGTTCCACTGCCTTGACATATTTGGTGGAGCCTTGCCATACTCTCCAGCTACATGTGGACAAATGTTCATAGTATGTGCCATAATATGATCCTATGGAAACAGCTGCAGCAGGAACAGCATGGGGAGGGGCTACACAGCCCCCAACCATTGCCAAGGCCACCACAGGTACAATGGGACTTGGAGGAGGAACTTCCTGAGCCTTCCCCTGTAGGCAGATGGAGGCATGCCCAGTATGCCCTGTCCTTGGCAAAGAGGAAATGCATGGCACACACACTTATACTGTAGGGACACAGGGACTAATAGGTCCCTCCAACTTGCACATACAGTAAAATGGATGCCAAACATGACACTATCTGTACTTTGCCATATATAGGGAGTGTAATACGTGCATCCAACATAGTCAGCCCTCTAGCACCGTCCTCAATACTGGCCAATAAACAATGTAAGTCACTCTTCCTATCAATTAATGAATGGAGTAGTATGTTCTGATAGTTGTATGTATGGTATGGATGCAAGCATGCAAGGGAATTGGGTGGCTGAATGGGATAGCGGCAGACAGCTGACAGCTATATGGGAAAGCAGGAAATCCATAACAAATACTGGTGTCAACATACTAGGCAGTACTACACAAGGTGACAACTCCCACCACAGTACATGTGGTGGCCCAAATAACTGTGAGTGTCCATAGGTCACACACATGGATGTCAATGAGGGTCATATACCCAACACCAGCCTCTCCCAGCAGGAGAGGTGTAGATGACCATAAAGAAAGGCTGAGCTAAGGCCTCCAACTGATGGCAATGGTGAACAGCCTCCCTCCAGACCTACACAAACATATTACAACAGGTCTGGCAGTTGCGTTTTAGTTCTGAAGGGTAAGAAGTCTGAAACTGAAATTTATGCCATTAAAATCTAATATGTGTACTCTACTGATATGCCTCCTTTCTGCATGATAGGTCACAATGCAATATGAAATGGAAGCCAACAGAGGAACTGAAATACCAGTACAGTCATTGGAAATGTTTAAAGTCTTCAGGTGTGCACCCCACCCCCCACAATCCCATGTAGAAATGCAGTAACATGTAAGTTTGAGGAGTAATATAACTAGAGCACAGAATTGCCAGAGTTGTCCCAATCTACATGATAGATTGTTGCATGTGTACAATACGCAGGGGTCAATGTGGTAATTTTGTTGTATGTTTAATATTGTCTGAAAGCAGTCAGCATGTAGGCCTGGATGGTTGTCTCTCAGTGGCCTAGATACAGTACTGTGGTCGACAGGGCCATGGTCCAACAACTGCAGTGCCAACCACACTGCTTGTCAGCTACACCCATGTCAGCAGTTGGACAGACTCACTGTCCAGATGTAAATATTTGTCACTGTCGGAAAGCTGGACATGCATGAATGGGGGCGCATACATTGAAACGGTACACAGGTGGAAGTACCCTATACATAGTGCATATAAAATAACTGTCAACTGCACACAGCTTTGGAATCATAGGTTCATAGGTAAGTACTAGGCTATCTGCCCAAGGGCATCTATAAGCCTAGCCAGAATGTGTTGGCTTTTACCACCCCCTTAGATGAATTCCCTGTGCCTCGGTCCAGCAGAGCTATTAGCTCCCTGTGTCTCTTGGCCAGCAGAGCCACTGCAGTTATCTCCGAGGTAAATTTTCTGTTTCCCATCCACTCATCAAGGTTTCTCCTGAAGAGTGTTAGCGAGGGGCTCTGCCTAATGTAGATTGGAATCCTATCCCAAAGCATGGGGAGTCTCTGGGACAGGAATCTATCCCTCCAGCACGTCCTATTTATCATTGTGGTGAGGTTTAGATCCCTAGAGTGTATGGCTCTTGGGGATTTGTTTTTTTTAGGTGGAGCATGTCCATCAATTCTGGGTTGGATATGGCCTTGTAAGTCAGGCAGAGATCACCTCTGAGTAAGCGGTATGCAACCGAGTACAGCTGGAGGTTTTTCAGTTGGGCTGCATAGGGCATATGTTTGAAGCCAGTAATCCTCTTCGTGAGGTACTTCTGTGGTCTTTCCAGGTGTTGCAGGTGTATTGTAAGGTACATCCAAAACAGAGCATTGTACTCTATGATGGATCTGATGAGTGATGAGTAGAGGGGCACAATAACCTCATTAGCTCTAGATGCGTACCCTTTTGTGATTAGGTGGGCCACATAGAAGGATTTTCTAACCACCTTGGCAATGTGATTATCAAAGGAGAGATTATTATCTACTTGGGTCCCCAGATCCCTTATTACATTTTCTGTATTTAGGGGACTACCACGTATGTGGTAGTTCATGGGTACTTTGTTTTTTCCAAAGGGGATGACTATACACTTTTTGGCATTTAGCTTGAGGCCATGATTTTGACACCAGGTATCTATCTCAGTGAGACCTTTCTGGAGGATGTCTGTATCAGCCAGACAGTCAATTATGGCCCCCAGTTTCAGTCATCTGTGAACTTGGTCCGCCATAGTCCTCCTCTGCTTGTCTGTACCTCTGAGAAGTATATACCAAACAGGAGGGATCCCAGGACTGAGCCCTGGGGGACACCACTTGTAACTGGTTTTGAGTCAGACCTAGAGCCTGCAACTCTCACCGCGTGGATTCTATCCATGAGCCAATTGGCAAACCATCTCATTACATAGGGGTTTATGTTCAGGCTGGTGAGCTTGTCTATAATACCAGAATGGAGAATGGTGTTGAAAGCCTTTGTGAGGTCTAGATAGGCCATGTGGACCTCCTTTCCCTCATCTAAAACCTTGGTAACTGTCAAAGAAGTCCACCAGGTTTAGAAGGCATGATCTGCCCTGAACAAAGCCAAACTGGGTAGGGTCCGATGTTTGAAGGTTCCCAATGTCTCTGTTAATTAATTCTATGATGATGCATTCCATAGCCTTGCAGACCAGGCTAGTCAGGCTTATAGGGTGATAGTTTCTGGGGTCCGTTGTGGCTCCACCTTTGTGGAGTGGGATAACTATTGCTGTGCTTCACTCTATGAGTATGTAGCCTGTAGAGAGGCTGAGTTTGAACAGTGTGTTTAGGGGAGGTGTTAGTTAATTTTGGAGCTCATGTAAGACACAGCCTGAGACACTGTCTGGTCCCAATGAAGCTGTATTTTTGGCTTTGGATAAGGCTGTTTTAACCTGTGTGTCAGTGATTGCCGGGGCACTAAATTCTTGTGGTATGGTTATGGGTCCTTTAGGGGGTGAGACGGCGGTGAAGTTTGTACTAAACCTGTCTGCCAGATTGTTGGCAATATCAGTCAGTTCAGTAAATTTTGTGCCATTTTGCACTAACTCAGAGCAGATCTGAGAGTTTCCACTTAGGTTCTTGACATAGCTAAGGAACGCTTTGTGGTTATCATTGGAGTCCTTGGCAATTTTTCTTTCAAAGCTAGCCTTGGATGATTTTATGAGGGATCGTAGTTTCTTGCTGATACTGATCAGGGATGTCTTTCCTTCTTGGGATTTTACTCTTTTCTGCAATAGTTTCCTCCTTCTATTGTATAGCTTGTTTGTGGCAGGGGTCCACCAGACTGGTTTCCTTTTCTTGGAGGAGTGAGTCTTGGTTTTGCTTGGGATAGCACGATCCATGCATTCTTGCAGGTGCTCATAGAGTGCCTTTGTAAGGGATTCAGCAGCTTGGACAGCATTGTCCTTTAGCGTGGGGGCTGTGAACCTTTCCACCTCGGTCTTAAGTAACGTGAAGTTTGATTTTGAAGTTTTTCATGGTGGTTTCCTTGATTGGGGGTGGGGGTGGAATGTGGATATCCAGAGTGATTAGTCTTTGCTCTTATTTAACCAGCAAGGTTACATAAAGGTTAGCATCACATTAGTTGTCCCTCTAGTATGGAATACTGGTAGTCTGGCCAATCACTGGCAGAACACAAAAGGCACAGTTATAAAGTAATAACAGGCTACTCATGTCCACACACAAGGCAACATAAGGGGTTTATCCCAGGTATATTTGTGAGTCATGTGCCAGTAGCTCCCATATCACACATGCACTCAGCTCACCCCAGCATCAGCCACATGTTTATCATGGGTCATATCCTTGCTGTAGGAATGTGTACAGCATGGCTCCATCTCTTTATAGGAATCCATACATGATACTGCATTCTGAATAGGTGTCCCATGCAGGTGTGTCCCTAGTTGTAAGCAGCAACCTGCTCACATGCAGACTTGTGGATCAGTATGAACAGGAAGGATTGACAGGAACACCTCAACCACTTACCACTGTCACCTCAGAGAAATCCTCTGGCTTGCAGCCTGGGAATGTATGAGTGACAGAATGCACTGCCCTGCTACAAATGGCCTGCAGCACTCTTAAATTGCCAACAGTCCTCTGGCAAAGGCCCATGCCTCACCCATATTAATAACCTAACACAGTAAACAGAAAACAAATGCAAGCCCAAGCTGGCAAATACCAGTAGCATGCCTCCCCATGTCCTACTGAATGAACTGTGGACCAGGCCATAAATACTACTAAGATAAAGGCCCAACTATAGGGATACCTCTAAGATATTGCTTTCATAATGTTAGGAAGAGGAGAGAATAATAGAGGGAGGGTGTAGAAGCATGAATGTCATGGAGTGTATGAAGCCTGAAACTCTAATGTCTGCCCATACTACCCCCTGACTGCAAACCCATGAATGGATATCCACAAAACTGGTTGTAAACCACAATGTGAATGTAAAATGACCAGAGATATGAGTACTGCCTCTAGATAACCTGGGCATGTCTGTACAGCTGAGAAGTATGGCCCCAGCAGGATATGGCCATTCTATTAAGTTGAGAAAAGCATAGGAAGGGGATACCCAGCCAGCATGCTACTAAGGTGCTGGACCATTTACACAGAAGCAGCAGTCTATTGTCTGTAGCTACCCCTCCACAATAGCAGGAGTGTGCCAGAATGTGTAGTCTATACCCCTGAATTTTGGTCTCAGCTTCATTCATCTTGTATTTCCCTGGTAAATAACTGTGAGCAAAGAATGATATATGTCAGTAGTTGATGACACAGTACATCACAGTGTAAAACAGTACATATATCAGAAAATCTATGCTACAACCAACCATGTTACACAAGCAGCGCAGACAGCAATAGCTAGAGTAACCCCCATATGTTATGCCCACTGTGTCTCCATAGTGGTACCCTATCTACAGATATCCTGCAGAAACAGGTTGCTAGATGTAGCTTGTGCTCACAAAACCTTGGACTGGGGTACAACCCTCCCTGGAATAGATTCACACACTCAATATAGAAGGTCATACTGGGCATGCTCCTACACTTAGTGGAATGAAGCCCATGTCTGACAACACAATAGACTATAGATATTTGTTATTATACCATGACCCCCCCCAAAACGTGCACGCTGATTGGCCAGCGTGCACATTGTAAATCGAGTTATACTAATGGAAAAAGGTCCGGTCGCCCGGACTTTTTTCCATTAGTATAACTCTACTTTTAAAACACTGTCTCGCTATGTTAAATGGGTTTAACAGCGAGACAGCTTTAAAATAAGCAACGGAGATCTCCGTTGCTTATTTTAGCTGTCTCCATGCTAAACCCATTTAACATAGCGACAGGTTTTAAAAAGCAACGGAGAAAGCAAGATCTCCGTTGCTTTTTAGCCTATGTTAAATGGGTTTAACATAGCGAGACAGTTTTAAAATAAGCAACGGACATCTCCGTTGCGTCTCGCTATGTTAAACCCATTTAACATAGCGAAAATAAAAAGCAACGGAGATCTTGCTTTCTCCGTTGCTTTTAACAACAGCTCTGATGTACTGCGCAGGCGTGCAGTACATCAGAACTGCCGCGGATGCCAGACATCTGCGGAAGGGCAGTAAACAGGCATTATACTATGCCATTATTTAAGAAAAGTAATAGTTTCTTTTCTTAAATAATGTCATGGTATAATAGCAATAACCCACTTCTGGGTGTGGGTAATGCTGTATTTACGGTTGGCTTTGTTTGGTCCTCGGGCCGCCCTCGGGACCAAACCACGCCAACCGTGGGTAAATCCAGCATTACCCACACCCAGGCGTGGGTTATTGCTATATTCACAGATGTCTGTGCACACACACCAAATTGTACACCATATATGCTTCACACACACACACACACACACACACACACACACACACACACACACACACACACACACACACACACACACTGGATAGAAATACTCACACATATCTAAGGCCAACATAATATAATATGTCAAACATACACACACATAGATGTGGAGATGAGAGAGACAGCGACAGAGAGAACCCATTATGAGGCTTTTCCCACCCAGTACACATCCCATTGGCCTATATCACATGATGTGCTGATGTCATTCATTGTAGAAATCCCTTTTGTTAGCCCTTAGCTCTATAGTCTCAGTGGTGATTGTGATAACTGTGTAATACTATAGTACAAATAAGTATTCATGTAGCATTTGTAATCTCAGTCCTGTCAAATGTAAAGTTGTGTATGAGTGTGTGTGTGTGTGTGTGTGTGTGTGTGTGTGTGTGTGTATTTCTAGATGACTGAGTTTGAGGACATTCACACTCATTACACTTCCCATTGCCCTACTTTAGCACTCCTGCTGATGTCAGTCACCTTGAAATAACTCTTTGGGCAACTTTTAGCTTTGTACATTCCATGGTGCTCATGATAACTGTGTAATACTGTAATGTAGTGAACTTGTTTGGTAGCAGTTCTAATCCTGGTCCTGGAAAGTGTGAAAATGTGTGTGTTTGTGTGAGAGTGTGTGTCTTTATAGAGATATGAATTTGAGGCTATTCACACTCCCTATACTGCCCTTATCACTCCTTTAGCACTGCTGCTGATGCCACTCACCTTCAAAGATACCTTTGGACAGTTCTCCAATCCATAATCTCCATGGCACTCATGAGAGCTGCATGATGCTATAGTATAGCAAACTAGCTAGATAGGAGTTCTAATCCCAGTCCTGGCAACTGTGAAAATGTGTGAGAGTGAGTGTGTGTGTGTGTGTCTTCATAGAGACATGATTTTGAGGCCATTCACACTAACTACACTTCCCTTACCCCTCCTTTAGCACTGCTGCTGATGTCACTCACCTTCAAAGATACCTTTGAACAGCTCTCCAACATATAAGCTCTGTGGTGCTCATGATAACTGCACAGTACTGTAGTGTACAATACTACTTAAGTAGGAGTTCTAATCTTAAATCTGCCAATTGTAAAAGTGTGTGTGTGTGTAAATCTGTAGGATGAACTATTTCGTGTTCATACACAACCAATACATCTCAAAGAGTAATACTTTACAATGGCTGCTGATGTCACTCACCTTAGAGGTATGTTTGGGCAATATTCTACCTATAAGCTCTGTGGTGCATGTGGTAAATGTGTAACACTGTAGTAGCAATAACTACATAGGTAGGGGTTTGAATCTCATTCCTGGCAAGTCTATATATATCTATATAAATGCTTGTACCTTAAAGTATTTGGTCCCATTTGCACCCAATACACTTCTCAGTGCCCTACATTAGCAGTACCGCAGATATCATTCACCTTAGAAGTACCTGTTTGCATCCCTAAACCATGTAAGCTCAGTGTTGCATGTGTTAAATACATAACCTAAAGTCTGAAACCATTGTTAGATAGAGGTTTGAGACTCATTCCTAGCAAATGTAGATGTGTATGCAGAGTAGAGTATTTTATGAAATCTCTCATGCACTACACCACCCAATGCCATTATTTACAAGGGCTGGTGATGTCCCACACCTTAGAAGCACCCTGGGACAGCATTCATCCTATAAGCTCTGTGGTGCGTGTGATAAATGCTTAACACTGCCGTAGCCATGGATGGATAGGTAGGGGTTCAAAACTCTGTACTGGCAAGTATGTGTGTGTGTGTGTGTGTGTCTGTTTTGTCATCAGTACCTTGTGTGGGTGGTGGTGTGATTGTGTAATAACAGGATCCATTGGGGGGTTGGAGGGTGAGTTTTGCTAAATTATTATATTGATGACCTAGTATATGTCGCAATGTTCACATTCCAAGGCCAACCATTGTTAAACACCGTAGAGGTTAGTGCAGACAATCTACAGTCCTAAATGTGTACTGCCATGTGCAATGACTATGTGACAGTATGGAACAGTTAACAACAGAGGCAACCCTTCTAATACTCAAAGACTACTCTCCACTCAGGAATCATACACAAGCACACTTGGCTAGGCATCAAACACTATATCAGTAGTTCTCTTGCAAACTGCCTCACAGATAGTACCCAAAGTGTGATTACAGTGTACTCCATGTCAAACCGATGACTGGTATCACACAGGGTATAGACCCATGTCCTCTCATGTTTGGGATCTACCATTCTGAGGTGCAGGAGAACACAAAGGCACCCTAGCTGAAAATGTTTGCATACAACAGTAAGGTGGGTGGTAGCATTCCCAATCCATGTGATGTTAACATCATGCACAAAGGCCACTCTGACACCTATGACTGTTATCAGAACCCTGGATATCACCTCAATGCCAAGAGATGTCCCATCATTACCTTTGGAAACACCATGGCTCACATGAAGTAATAGATTGGTGATTGTTCACTGAACAGTGATGTTGTTATAACAGAATGGGAACATAGGTTGACAGTCAGCTGTCTGTTGACCACAACAGTGCCACTAACATCAGCAAGTACTTTGATGTGTTACATCTCCTGATTAAGTGTGTGTTATTCAGCAAGTAAAAGGACATGATCACCCTGTACCCACCCCTCAGTAGCCCAATCAATGTGTACAGTGGCCCTTTTGCCATTTACTCCACTGGACACCTGCAACAACTGCAAAGTCTGCAAACGTACCCCACAAAAAGAATACCATACCTTATACACATGCCCTGTATGGACAGACTCCAATAACTTCAATTAATCCCCGTATCATACTGTATATGTAGGTGCAACTACTACCTCAGTTACACAGCCATGTCTCAACAAACTAGGTCAGGAATGCTACATCTGAAGATACCAATCTGTCCAGACAAAATGCCCCAGAGACCTCAAGCACACTTCCACACTTCACAGGACATGTTTGTGGGACAGGTTCACAACCCAGACACTGTCCATGTTATGGAATATAAATCACATACATGTGAAGCAGTGCAAATTACTGGCCACCCACAATAGAAATCTGGATGAGTTGATGGGGAATGCAATAGCACCCCTGGGGACCACTCCAGTGACTATACTCATGAGCCACACTGGGGACTATTGTCATGTGGCCTGATGCCAAGGTATTCCCTTTGGCTGGCCTTATAGAGCCTCCAGACCTATTCAGCTACTACACACCTATGAAGCAATAAACCTATGGATCTCGGTACTGTCAAGGTTGTTTGTGTGTGTGTGTGTGTGTGTGTGTGTGTGTGTGTGTGTGTGTGTGTGTGTGTGTGTGTGTGTGTGAATAGTAGTGTCAGTGTATTTGGTTGATGAATATCCCCTGTGGCTGTGGTTATTAGCAATTGGGGAGGGGTGTCAAAACCACAACACGTACCATTCTCCACTCTACAACAGATGTTGTTAATCAACATATATCTATGTACATCCATCAGCCCTATAATCTGTGAGGCATATACAATCACTGTGTTACATACTTGGGAAATCCATGCAAATACAACTGTACCAAGCTTAAGACATGGTTGATGTGTTACCACACTGTCACACCCCTTGGTGTTGGTGATCTTTTACTGATTGTGATGTGTATGTGTGTGTGCACACAGACATGCCATGTAGCTGCCCTATACTGATGTTTTTTGGACAGCTATGGCCTGTACATGGCATTGTGTGCAGTTCACCATTTCTGGCCATGGACACGGGAACCAGACCTGCCAGGGGTATCACGGTTACCACCAAGGACAAGGCCGGACATAGTACTGCTCCCTGATGGTGATGGTCATCCGCTGGATCCACATCCCTGTTGGGACAGGGCAGGGCCACATGCAAATGGCCTGCTGTGTCCACACCCCACTCAGTATTGTTGTTGCTACTGCCCATATGGGAGCATAATGGTGCACAGCCACATGCACGTCCAGCTGATTGTGGTTCTGAGCTACCTCCACATGGCTGCTGCCTCCCGTCTGCCAAGCATTCAAACACGGATACTCCATGGTGGAGGAGTGCCAAGATCTGACTGTCAACCTATGTTCTATCAGTGATCTCTGCCCTCATGCGGGACCCCAATGAGTTCACAAAAATCATCACATGCACCAGGGAGATGTTCTTCAACCAGCCTGCACATTTGTCTGGTTTTACATTCATTACATGCCTGCGGATCCATACATGTGCCTGGTTACTGCAGCAGTGGCACTCTCAACATGGGCTGGATGGGCAGCCATTCTCCTCTGAGCATGCCTGCCCACAGACTTGGTCCAAGGTCACATTGTATGTCATGTAGAACACATCCATGTATATGTTGGTGTCCCATGGATGTTGCATTCTTGCCTATGGACAATGCAGGTCTAACTTGGCCTGTAGTACTGCTGGGTGCCTGCCATTCATCTGCTATTGTGATTGTACACTTGTGGGGGGAGTGAGGGGTAAAGCTGGTACAAAATGTGCTGCCAAGACTGTTGCCAATATCTGTTGTCTCAGGTTAGGTATTAGCATTGTGCAGTAACTCACAGCACTTGTGTTCATTGCTGTGGAGGTTGTTGATGTAACTAGCAAAGGCTTTTGTGATTATCGCCAGTATCAGCTGCATGTCTGCCTTCATAGATGCATGTAGGGGAATCCATGAGGGATCCCAATTTGTGTTTGTTGCTAATAAGGGAGTTCAACAGTCATGGGGCACCACCTTTCTCTGCAACAGTGCCCTTCTTCTGTTGTACACTTTAGTAATGGCAGGAGACTATCACATTGTCTCCCAGTGTTTGGAGGACAGTGTCTGAGTTCTGTTGGCTATGGATAGTAGCATGCATTCATGTACCTATTTGTGCAGTACATATGTGTATGATTTGACAGTCATGCAGCTATGTCCCATTTCCATGGGTGCAGTGAAGTCATCCACCCCTGTGTCAGCTATGGAGAGGTTTTGCAAGGTGGTTACCATTGTGGGGGGGGAGTTGTGGCTGACATGTTGAGTTCCATGTTGATTACAACCTGTGTGGATCTCACCTGGTAGGGATTGATAACTGTGGATGAGCAACAGTCCCATATTTAAGTAATCAGTACAGGACAAGGTTGCTGCATCCTCTACCGGGGGTCAATATATAGTAGTCCATGGCATTGTAAATGATGAATCCCAGGAAGTGTTGGGCCACTGCACTGACATTTGGCTACTTTCCCCCAAGTGATGGGGGGGGGTAGCTGAAGTCTCATACTATGTCAGTGTTGCATTGGACCATCACAGATGGCAGGATGTTGAACAATGTGCATTGGCAGTCTAGGGACATAGATGTAGACCCATATCAGGCTATGATCTGGATTGCACTATTACTCCAAGGCAATTGTACTGGAAGCATATCCAATGCATTATGCTGGGATATTAGTCTGGAGGTGTTTCTATCCCTAATGAATATGGCAAAACCACCTGTGGAGGTGTGGTGTGGTCCATGTTTGGGGGCTGAGAGCTGTGGAATGTGTTATAGCCTGATACTGCAGGGCTGCTGTCTCCTGCTGTGAATCACTTCTCCATTACAGCAGAAATGTTAATGTCCTCCACTCCAATGAGTGCTTTGAGTGACTGATTCCTGACAGTTAGATGTCTACTGTTGAGCAGCATAACCCTCAGATTGCATACATGTCTAGCTGTTATGGTGGTAATTACATTAAGAACACTGCATAATAAGGCATTATAGGCATGGCAAGACACTTAGGCAGTACCTGGAAACCCAGCACTGACAGATGTAAGACAGTTGTGGAAAGTCATTGCATTCTCTCAATCATGTCTACCCAATTAGAGAGATTCTGGATCCCCTGAGAATGACACAAAGCACGTAAGCCAATGTTGCGGTCAATCATCTGTTGACAGTACTGCAGCATCATTCCTGGGTGATGGCTGTAAACTGCTCAGGGCTACTGTCACACCTGCTTGGACCACATAATCAGAGAGTTTAACCATGTCTTTTGTCATGTAGTCCAGGGTGGTGTGAACCAGGTAATTCACACCTACATGGATATAGAGTGATACTCATAGTTGTGGAGTGCCATGGCTGGTTGTGTCATGTGTTGAATGCTGACATGTGATAGATATTTGGCAGTTACTTGCTCCATAATCAACTTGTGAGTGGGATATGTGTGTGCCTCAGTACTGAGTTATCCATGGTCACTGTATTGTGCAAGTTGGTTAGTCTTAGGAGCTTAGATTCAGGGGCACACTGTGTAGGTTAAAGATGAGTCCCTTGGCATGTGCCATGTTGTGGTGTCTTTGTGGGTGTCTGTCTTGCTGGTCTGTGCTGTTTGGATAAATATCCATTGAGTGCCTCTGTGAAGGTGGGTGTGTGGCTTTTCACTGTATGTCATGGCTGTCAAAGTGTGTGTCATGGTGAGCCATGTGTTTCACATGGTGTGGTGCAGGTGTTGATCTTATCCCTTTGACCTGCTAGTCCAGTCTTTTCGGGAGAGTGCATATATCCACATTGGGTGATAAATGGGTAACTCTCACAGGTCTGAGTGTTTTTAGTTTAGAGGGGAGGGTTGTCTGTGTACAAGAAGCAGTTGCAACTGTGCCTCAGAATGGACAAGTGCACCAGATTAATGAGTGAAAGCACAGAAAACGACCCTTCAATCATGCCCGGAGGGGTGGGCATAACTATTATGTACTGTGGCTACTTCTGTGATGAACGAGTACTGCCGACAGCTCCCAGGTGTGCCACACTTATTGATACAATAACCTGGTGAAGTGCCAAACTATAATGCTATTTGAAGTGCAAGACAGAAACAACTAGCATGATGTAAGGGTGGCACTGAAGGCAGACTTTCTGCCACCTGTAATACTTTACCTCAGCTATGCAGTTATCAGCAGCTTTGGCCATATGAAAATTCATAAGCTCTGTAGTGCATGCGGTAACTGCGTAACACTGTAGTAGACATAACTAGATAGGCAGGAGTTCTAATCCCAATACTGGTGTGTGTGTGTGTGTGTGTGTGTGTGTGTGTGTGTGTGTGTGTGTGTGTGTGTGTGTGTGTGTGTGTGTGTGTGTGTGTGTGAATCATGTACTGTCTGGCTTATACCATTTTTGACTTGTGGACTACCCTTCACACTTCCTCTTGCCCCAGTCTGGTAGTCCTGTTGATGTCATCCACCTTAGAAGTACCTTTGGAGTAAGTGAAAATGTATAAGCTCTATGGCGCATCTGATAACTGTGTAGCAGTATAATAGAAATAACTAAGTAGGCAGTAGTTCTAATCTCCCTGCTTGCAACTGTTGGGATATATGTGTGTTTACATGAGAAGCATGTAGTGTGTGGGTTACACACTTTTTGACCTGTGTACTACCCTTTACACTTCTCCTCACTCCAATTTAGTAGTCATGTTGATGCCATCCACCTTAGAAGTACCTTTGGACTAGGTGGAAATGTGTAAGCTCTGTGGTGCATCTGATAAATGCATAGCAATATAGTAGAAATAACTAGAGAGGTAGGAGTTCTATTTCCAATATTGGCAACTGTTTGTGTGTGAGGATCATATTTTGTGTGGCTTATACCATTTTGATGTGTGTACCATTATACAGCTGGTGACCACCTTCTGCTGCCTTTACTTTATATAGTGTGGTAACAGCATCTGTCTCACATGCAGCAAGTTAAACCATTGTACAGTTCTCTGTACAGATGTTCTGGAATATCCAGATGTTTGCAACCTATACATGGTCGGAAGTAGTCTGTGTTCCTTAACAATGCCTAGGTATGTGATATTGTAGACAAATAGGCCACAGTGAGTGTACTGACACATATGGCAGCATGAGGTATCATACCTGACTGAAACATCATGCTGATATGACGTCTGCCATCCTCACAGGTGGCCAGCCTTGTAGGTGCAATACATGATCCCATATGCTTGGTTTTACAAGTAAACTGTTCATGTTATGAGTCACATTAAAGGCTGGAAGAGGTGTGGACTGACATACTGTGGCCCTAATTTGTACGTAACATGAACACCTTGAATCTTAACAGGGGTGTGTACACAATTTATATACACTGTTTACCACTAATGAGTCACACATGTCACTACCTTAGGCTGTTTGTCCAGCCCATTCTGCTGGCCCCTGTCCAGATGCACTGACAATTTGTGAGGTATGCTACAGGAATGTTGAATGCACATCAGATAGGCCCCAGTGGTGACCACTGTGATGCAGTGCAGCTAACACCAAAAAAACTGGACATGTACATCATGAATTATGGATAGGTGTGATAAACGTGTGCATGGCAAATAGCATGGTCTTAACATGGCCGGTGTATTGGTTTTTTGGTTGGGCTGGATTTGGAAAATCCAAGTTTGTCCTCTCAGAGCTTTATTGCTTCACCTTTTAGTTGAGCTGGATTTGGAATGGCTGGTGTATTGGCAAACCTCCATAAAACAATTCCAGACTCACCAGTTACAGGCTGCTGTCCCAATTGTATACCTGAGGGACATAAATAGTTGTGGCAGAGAAGTAATGTCAGTAACCACTGATGTAGCCTTTGTACAGGGTGGAAGCAGCATTTCAGCACATTAGCAGTACAACTCCCAATACTACAAAATATGCTGGCCAACACCATAGCTGTACATGTCTGTGCATTACTAAACACCAGCAAGACCTACCATTTTATCTGACATATGCATGTAGATAGTATACAGATAGAAATGGATAAGTAACAGTGTTCTAGTAATGTGCACTGCAGCCTTACCTGTACGCTCCTCGTCCAGTGCATGGGTGCAACCCAACTCCGCAATGCTTTCCTCAGCTTCATGGCTTATGCATTGGTCGGGTGCTCCAAGGTAGGTGAGGAGCTCCTTGGTGGGTGTCAGTCGGGGCTGGATGGCTGGGCCCCCACCTGTGGTTAGCCAGTACCTCGCTACAGTGGCAGCTCATGGGCAGGCATGGCGGATGAGGTTAGTGGCCCAATGCTCCACCTGCTCATATGTTCTGCTGTGCAGGCTGGCATCATTTACCCTATAAACCAGATCTTTCCACAGGGCAGTCCTCTCCTGCACATCTTGTGCTCTCTGTCCAAATAACAGGGCATAATGTTTGATCACATATTGGGTGATAATGTCACTTTCCCCAACAGAGTATGCTGGTAGGCAAGCCCTCTGCATGTTACCTAGAAGACATAAACAGGAAAAAAGGTCACAGGACCTCATATGGTTGTCAAATTGCATAGTAACAGTGGATATTACTTGCAAATAATCTAAACTACACCATAACCCTCCAATCTATCATTGCTATAGCAGCTTGCATTACACTCCTGGCCCTAAGCCATCTTATCCCCCCACTGTTGGACACTCAACTGTATAATCCTCTATTTTCCATTCATTTCTGTGTAGAGGGATGACAGTGGCCATCTTCCATGTGGATGGTGTGTGGATGGTGGCAGGTTTGATTTTGACTGTGATGTATGATGGAGCTGTGAGCACATGCCTGAGTTCATGTAGGAGGCAGACAGTGATGTTATTATGCCCCATGTAAATTTTCTGTTGTCATCAGTAGGCAATATATGCATTACACATTGCAGAGGGGAGGAGTGTGGTTGATGTGCATATCCCCCTATACAACTGGGGTGGACAGGGTGGCAATGTTCCCACCTAACCTGTCTGATGCAGGTTGCCTATATCCATGGCATGTGTGTATGAGGTGTGCTTTACCCCCAGTACAGGGTGAATTGTGTTATTGCCTCTGAGACTGACAGCATATGTGGAGACACTGTTGCAATTGTCCTTCAGGGTGTGGGTATGTTTGATTTGTAGTTATAGTCAGCCTTACAGGAAGTCACCTGTGAATGTACAGGTATGCTCAGATAGAGATGGACTTGCTTCCAAGTTGTTGCCTGCAACTATGTGTCCCTGTACAGTCAATATAGCAACCTATTATGTTGTTTGTGTATTGCTGCTGTCCACCAAAGGGGATTACTCTGCCTTGGTGGACGCTGGTTATACAGGTCAAGTACTGCTGAGTCCATATAGCTACAGTGGATATAAACTGTGCACACCCCTGTTACAATGCCTGGTATTTGTGTAATTGAAACATTTCACCACAATAACTCATTTCAAAACAATTCACACCTTTAATGTGACCTATAGCCTGTACTATTCAATTGTAAACATAACAATCTGGTCTGTGAAAACATAGAAATAATAATCAGTACAATAAGCCAGTTGAATGAGTGTGCATACCCTTAAACTGATATGTTGTGTATGCACCTCTTGAGATGGTTACAGCATTCATTCGTCTTGGTTTGGACCCTAATATCATGGCACATCTTCACTTGGCAATATTTGCTCACCTTCCTAGAAACACATTTGTTTGTTTTTCAATGGAATTGTGCAGGTTAGGGGCCACATTCAAGATGAGTAACATGAAATGATTTTCTGTGGTCTCATTGTCATACAGCACACAAACCTGGCATTCCAACAGGGGTGTTTTACACTTGTGATATCCACTGTATATAGGTGTTGATATAGCAGTTAGTGGTAGGCGTGGACAGAGGGTCATAACACAGTTGGACACTTCTCTGATTACTACCTGATAATCATACCTGCTCCAGTACCCACATCAGTGACAGGGCAATGCAACAACCAGTAGCTGTACACATTTATGTCTGTTGTATGCACTGACACTGATATTACACACATGTGCAACATGCACAACCTATGTACCGGACTGCTTGAAACCCATGTTATTAGCTTTGTGCCTTCCAGCTAAACATACACATACATACATGTGCTCAGGGGATACCTGGCATGAATTTCTGTTCTATGCTAGTATGGCACACTGTATTTTCCGTCTTGCTGCTCAATCATACTTTTCAACCTGTTATAGCAGGACATCTGGACAATGGCATACATAAATGGGTGAAAAAAGGGACATCAATATTGATACTGTATTACTATAGCTGCACCATACATTGTCATTGCTCACAGATTTGACAATGGTTTGGCTGACATAACATAGGTATATGTGTATGTTACTACAGATAATCACAAATGTGCTTATTGTCCAGCAGAACACTGTACAGTTGAATATTATTAATTCAACATATCACATGCAGTTCAACACACATGTCTGCAACAGTACTTTACTATGTACACATCCTGTATAGGTCTCTTAGACTTACAAGAGAAACGTGTCATATTCATATTCACAGGTAACATATGGATATGGACAACATCCCATTAACTGGCCTAACAGTGGCACAGTCACAACTGTTTGACAGACACCCCAGTGGTTGTCATATGTGAGCTGTCCTTTCCCAGGGTGAGTCAGGCTCCTGAGCTGTGATCCTACCTTACAACCTCTTAGAGCACCACATCTGGACAAAGCCTAAAATGATGGGGGGATAAATAGGGTCAGACTTTAAATATTCCTGTTACAAACTAAGGAAGTTTATAGAATAATACATTTTGCATTACTGTGAATATTCTTAAGGATGTAGAGTCATAAACACATGTGTTTGTCATTACTTGATGACTTCAATCCTCAGCTATTTGCCAGAAATGTAAAGATTTCAGGAGAAACAGATAAAAACTATGATGTGAAAATCTGGACATTCTGTGACGATCTATACAGTTGAGAGGTATGGCTGTGATCTATCCCACTGCAGAGAAGACCAGAAGCTATGGCCATTGGAGCTGTTCAGCAGGGCATTAGTACAGCAAGACTTGTTGGGACATATATTCTTCCAAATCATATTTCCCATTATTACAGACCAAGTACTACATTCAATTACATGCTTACATGTTCCACTTACCTTTTATTTCTTCTCTTTTCCATTTTTTGTTTTTATTTGTTTTCTTTTGTTTTCTCTCTCTCTCTCTGTGCTATAGGGATAGAGCTGGTTTGAATAGGTGGCAGCATGGTTTTTGTAGGTGATGCTCATGACCAGGTGATGGCCTGTGCACCAATTGGGTGTTCCCCACTTGCTAATTGCATGCAGAGCAGCTGTGTAGTTCTTCCAATAGTCAATGTTATGGCAACACACTCCTATAACTGAAGACTCCATGTGGGCCTTGGCCCTTTCCCTTACCTGTCAGGAAGACATCCTGGAGGTGTGTGAGCTAAACCTCTTACAACAGGACTTGTGGCAACAAGTCAAATAAATGGTGGAGAAGGTTCAAGACTTAGGGCAGAATGTGAGTATTGTTGTTACATGTTGGAATACTGCTAGTTTAACAAGGTTTGTCTGAACATGCTACATCTGCATGGTTTTCTATCTGACAAAGTTCTGTCTCTGAATATATCTCAACTGTAGGGCTATCCACATAATAGCCGCAGGTTAGCCTATGTTTGGTCTGTTCCCCAAACAGGTGTTTCCCTTGGCAAATCAGTAGCGTACTCTGGTGATTGCAATCAGTAAATGCTAACATCCATTTGTTTTTTCTGACGGTATATCCCTCAGAAAAGATATGTTACAACAAACCCTGTAACACCAGCAACTTTCTCAGTTTACAAAAGCAATATTGAAAGTATGGCCATGTTTTTGGGCCTTTGTCCACCAATTATATCAGGCTTTGTCCAGATGTCATACAGTAGGAGGTTGATAGGTATAATGGTCTATCATTATTTAGTGATGTCATTCCTGCTGAGGGGAAAAGCTGGAAAACATGTTGGAGTCTGTAAATTCAAGAGGTTGGTTGATGAAGAATACTCTTAGATGCACTTGTAACATATGTTATGTGGGGGAGAGTAACACATGTTTTAAAACTAGGCTATTAGAACATATGAGATATATTACTGATAAGAAAGAAGACATTTCTATAGCTGTACATTTGAATAACTCTCACCAGGGGGACAGTAGTGGGTTGCAAGGTACTGTTTTGGAATAAGTCTGTTCTTCAGTTTGAAGAAACATTCATAAATGGACAATCGTTATGTACAGAATACTTTATCCCTTAGGGGGTTAAATGAGGAGTATAATTGGAGGCTGTGTATTTAATTAAGTGTTAAGTGCTTCTTTTGATTAAGGCAAGTATTTCCTGTAATTGTTTACTCTTTGAAGGCTTTGGCCAAGACATCAGAGTATAATAAGCATGTATGACTTACTAGCTGGTGTTATCTTTGCTATATCCAGTCATCTTAGTTGTTTTGATAAGAGGTTGTTTCATGTTTGACCATTGTGTATGGCCTATTATGATTTTGTAGCAGTGCACTGTTCACTTGTTTGTTTGGACTGTGGGAGGGGGCAGATCTAAGTGTCATGGGTCCTTTTGTATCCAACTGTGCATGTTGCCCCAGTTATGGGTGGTCTATCAGCAGCATATGTTTGCAGTGGCATTTTGAGACATGTATGCATAAATATATATATATATATATATATATATATATATATATATATGTGTGTGTGTGTGTATGTATATTTGTTTACACACACACACACACACACACACACACACACACACACACACACACACACACACACGCACATACATACACACACATATATATATATATATATATATATATATATATACCTCAGTATTTATTAGTACTACATCTATATATTGTTATACACATATATGTATCTCCATGCATATCTATCTCTTTCTCTATGTATATGTTTATTTATATATATATATATATATATATATATATATATATATATATACATATATGTATATATATATATATATATATATATATATATATATATATATATATATATATACCATTACTTCCTACTTGCACAGTGTCTCTTCCCTATTGTAAACTGGCTGTAAAGAATGGTATATTTGAGAAAACACCCTAAAACCATACATCTGAGGTGGCTTACTGGTAAATTGCTTTGGCTGTGGTGTGCAAGATCCTTGGTTCAAGGGCTGTTTAATTTGTTGCTATGCAGAACAAGGGCTCTTGGATACAGCATGATTAAGAAAGTTTTGAGCAGCTTTATGCATGTTTTCTGTGGTTTGCATGACTGTAAGCAGTGCTAATGTACGGTTAAAGGAATAGGCATTTACACCATGTAGGCTTCGCTTACCAGTGCGCAAATCTGCTTAGCATTTACATTTAAGCAATTCTTACACCTGCTAAGCATAGCTCAGCCCTATTAACCATTGGTAACATTCCAGTCTTATAAAATAGAAGGGTAATGACATCTTTAATAATTGTGTTAACTTCCTATACATAACATGCTTCTATGTGCTGTCATTACAGTAGCAAGGGGTGTGACTATACTGTATGGGACACTGTGGTATACATGGGAAGTACCACAATCTTTTTTCTTTGTATTTGTCTTATACATGGGTAGTATCCCAGGTTAGTGTTGGCCTTTCCCCTTTTCCTTGCCTGTTTGATGGACATTACAGAGGTGGTGGTCTTCAGATTCACATACAGTAGGTGACAATATGTCACATGACATGACATGTGGAGACAGTCAAACAACATGGGGGACATATCCCCAGATTTGTGAACAGATTCTATGTCATCAGTGCTGTTATACACATGGTGAATTGATAGACTGACTATGCTTGTGTGGACATGTATTTTGTGAATGACTTCACAACTGACAGTGATATGTCTCTGACATAGCTCTCCACTGGCACACTGTCCACAGACTGGCCATATGTTTGCCTGTTATGTTTTGTCTGTTCCCAGGACAGCTGGTGTCCTTGGTAAATCAGCTGTGGACTCTGGGAAATGCAGTCAGTAAATACTCACATATTTTGGTAGTTCTGATGCCATATTTCTCATAAAGGATATTTTACAACAAACCCAGTAACATCTGCAACTGCCTGAGTGTATGACAGCAATATGCCCACTCTACCCCTGTGTTTGTACCTCTTTCCCCAAATGATGTCAGGTTTTGTCCAAATGTCAGTGAGGCTCAGATGTCTTTATTATCATTATTTTTTGCCTTCATTCCTGCTATTATACCAGTTATGTAGTAGACCCACAGACATGTCAGAGAACAGTCCATAGATATGAGTCCTGAGCGTGTACATTCTGAGGTGAACTGTACATGTAAGAGGTCTGTGTTATGTCTATCCATTGTTAACAGACTGTCATGATTGCGTACACATGTCGTGTACATGTTATTTGGGCTGTGTATGGAGGAGGGGTGGATGTAAGTCTTAGGGCTCCTTCTTTATCTGATTGGGCATACTGCTCCTGTTTCTGCTGACCTTTTGGCGGTATGTGTCTGTAGGGGCAGACTGTGACATGTCCTGTACCAAGGTCTGGATTCAGACTACACTGAGAATTGGGACTGTATATGTAGGGCTAGTGTGTAGGTGGCAAACAATGATGTATTTCTTCACACAGTCTGTATACTCTACTGTTCACGTGACTTACCATTATGAGACTTTTGTGATATTGGTTGTGGGTATGCACTTTCACATTGGTGTCTGTTTGTCAGTGCTGTTACATCCCTGTAGTTCCTGATATATTTGCAAATACATGTAAAAATTACCCATAGCAGATTCCTAAATTCAATTACTACAGCAACTGTGTTAGCTTATCTATGCCATTACTTCAGATGTATCCCCATTTTCATGGCTT
Source organism: Protopterus annectens (assembly GCF_019279795.1). NCBI lineage: Eukaryota > Metazoa > Chordata > Ceratodontiformes > Protopteridae > Protopterus > Protopterus annectens. The sequence continues at coordinate 310,709,710 of NC_056748.1, forward strand.
CCACCCACCACTTTGTCAGCTTTATTCCAGATTCATTGCAGTAATGGGTTCTGAGCATACCTGTCCACTGGTTGGATTGTTTCCGGATGTCCAGGTTTATTGCTCATATTTTTGATCTGTTTTACAGATTATTCTCATTTCTCTGGTAAATCACTGTGATGATATGATTGTTGTCAGAAAGTGAGGGCATACATTTCATTTACCTACCTCACATCCATCAGAATATGTATACTGAAGCAATCTGTGTCACTCTGTTAAGAAGAGCACAGGGGGACAATGGTCTCTTCCTTCATGGATGCTAATGCATTAGTACTGAGATGTGCCACACAAAAGGACTTTCTGACCACAGTGGTAATGTGGTGGTCAAAAGAGACATTGCTGTCAACCTGTGTACCCAGATCTCTTATAATGCCTTCTTTTTCCAGGGGACTATCATTGATGTGGTAATTCACGGGAACAGCGTTTTCCTCAAAGGGGATGACACCACATTTTTCTGACAATGAGCTTATGGCCATGGCTCTGACACCAGTCATTGGTCTCAGTGAGGCCTTTCAGTAGGATGCCAACATCACTTGTGTAGTAAATAATAGCTACCAACTTGCAATTGTCTGCAAACATTGTCAGCCAAAGTCCTTTCATGTTGACATGGACTTCAGAGAAGTTGATACCAAACATGAGAGGACCCAGAACAGAACACTGTGGGACTCCACTTATGACTGCTCAGCAGTCTAACTTGGAGTCAGCTATTTCCACACTGTGAGTCCTATCTGTGACCCATTTTACAACCCACCTAGTGATATAGGGGTTGATGCTTAGCTTAGTGAGTTTTTGCATGATGCCTGGGTGGGGAATGTTATCAAAGGCTTTGGCCTGATCACGGTAAGCTGTATGTGCCACCTTGCCTTCATCCACAGCTCAGGTGACTGACTCCAAGAAATTGACCAGGTTGATGGAGCAGGTATGACTTACCCTTCACAAAAGTAAACTGTGTGGGATCCTGAATCTGCCAATTGCCATATCCCTGTTTATTAGATGCATGATGATGCATTCCAAGGCTTTGCACAACAGACTTGTCAGGCAGTTGAGGGGATAGTACCCAGGGTCTGTAGTTGGACTTCATTTGTGGAGAGGGGTGAGTGCAGTAGGTACACAATTTGGTAGGGACAAAGCCTGAGGTGAGGCTGTGCTTGAACAGGGCACACAGGTGAGGTGCCAGGTCACTCTGAAGTTCATGTATGTAGTTCATGTAGAACACAGACAGGTATATTGTCAGGTCCCATAGAAGCTGTATTCTTGGCCTTGGACAATGGTGTTTTAACCTGTGCAGCAGTAATACCGGGTACCTGGCAGTGCACTGGCATTCTGATTGGTCCTTTGGGGGGAGGGGTAAAGTTTGCACTCAATATGTCAGCCAGTATATTGGCAATATTTGTTGGCTCAGTCTAGGCTGTACCATTGTCTAGTAGCTCAGATCAAATATTGGTATTGCCATGGAGATTCTTTACATAACTGTATGAGGCCTTGTGGTTGTCTTTACTATGTTCTCCCATTCTATTTTCACAGATAACTTTGTAGTATTTGATGAGGGATCTCAACTTTTAATTGAGGCTGATAAGGGTTTTTTTTCAGTCTTGGGCCTTCACCTTATTCCATATCAATTCCCTCCTTCTATTGTACAGTTTTTTATGGGCAGGGACCACCAGATTGGCTTCCTTTTTTTGTAGGTGAGGGTCTTGGTTCTATTGGGTAAGACGATATCCATGCACCTGTGTATGTGTTCATAGTGCATTGTTGTTTGATTCAGCAGTCATGCAACTAGTCTCCATTTGCATGGCTGCCATGAGATTAATCAATAGTTAACTTTGGAAAGGGTTTTCATGGTGGTTACCTGTGCAGGGGGTGGGGGGATGTGAGGGCTGTGGATTTCTAAAGGTGATTACTTTGTGGTCAGATATAACAAGGCAGTAGTTTACTATTGGTGTACAGCAACAGTTGCCCATGTTAGTAAGGCCGATGTGATGAGCAAGTGCATAGGTACATGAGTAGCTTTCCCAGTTAATGGTGGGGTAGTTGACATCAACCAGTATGAAAGTGTTAGGTTGGACACTAATGTACTCCAGGGTGTTTAGGGACATGGAGTGTAAGTCTTGGGACATGTTTGGGGACTTGAAGCAGGCTACAACCTGAACCACTGAAGTATCCAATGTTAGCTACACATGCAGGATCTGTCATGGATAATGTTAGTCTACCTCTTTGGAAGTGGGTGCATCCTTTATGGATATGGAAATACCACCACCTTTGGAGCTTTAGTCCAAGTTCTGCACCCAAAAGGTGTGGAATGAGTTATAGGCTAGTAGCGTAGGAATGCTTCCTGCTGCCTTTAACCAGGTCTCTGTTAAAGCACAGATGTCATTATTCCCCGTTTTAAGGAATACTTCCAATGAGTGCATTTTGAGATTTAGACTTCTAGGTTGCAACAGCATGACCCTCAGATTGCATGTGTTTGTAGCTCTCATCTATGTATATATATCTATATATCTATATATATATATATATATATATATATATATATATATATATATATATATATCTATATCTATATATGTATATATATATATATATATATATATATATATATATGTATGTATATATTTATATATATATATATATATATATATATATATATATATATATATATATATGTGTGTGTGTGTGTGTATGTATGCATATATGTAGATATAAATTTAGATGTATATCTATATATATATATATATATATATATATATATATATATATATGTGTGTGTGTGTGTATATATATATATATATATATATATTTGTCCACATATATGCATCTCCATACACATATGCATGCATATATATATAGGGAGAACCTGACTGATTCTGCAGACTCCTTTCCCTACTGTTGAATGATGTTTGGAAAATCATCACTGTTTTGTAGAGCTCAGATGGTATAATGGTCCATTGCTTTAATTGTAGTTTACAGGGCCCTGTGCTCAAGACATGGCAGGACTTGTGTTGCTGCAAGGCAGAACAGTTGCTGGTGGGGAGGAAGGGTTAAGGGCAATAATTGACGGAAGTCCCTAGTTTGGGCCCATTGACCCCGTTCAACAGCCATTGGACAGATTTTTGTGCAGTAAGATGTTCAGAGCAGAGTATGGATCTGATATTCAACTGCAAAACATATATATATATATATATATATATATATATATATATATATATATATATATATATACATATACACACACATATGCATACACATATATATATATATATATTCAAACCAAACCAAGTAGAATTGCAACTGGGTAACACAAACATGGAAAGGTAGACTTTAGGACACACTGCTCGTACACAAGGATGAAGAAATCGAGTTTATTATAAATCCACACAGTACACGATACAAGATGGTCAGGTTAAGCGCTTTCGACTGTTATCACAGTCTTCTTCAGAACACTTAATTCATCAGATTCATGCTATTTTATACTCTACATAATTAGATAATAGAATAATTACATCCAAAAACCGCCAAAAACTTTAAAGGCGTACTGTTCACAGTGAAGACTGCATTTTAAAATAGGCTAGCCTTTCTAATAATATATGCAATAAAAACAAATGTTTCCTAATAAAATAACCTTAAACAATAGCATATATTGTTGAATATTAAAAATTCCTATAAAATATGAAATATAAAATGTGAACTGAAAACTCATTTATTATAAATACACTATTATTTCCAAAAAGTGTCTGAAAGTGTGCATGAAAGATGTAAGTGGTAATTTTAATATATATATCATATGTAAATTAGTATTTCTACATGGAGATATGAATGCATGTAAGTAATGCATTCAAGTATCAGCTAAACATGTACATAAGTTGATTATATAGAATTGGTATGAAACTCCTAGATAACCTACAACACAATAATAAGCAATTTTTTAAAAATAGACTAAGTATGTGGGCTAAATATATAATATAGTGATACCCAAAACTACATTTCCAACAGCATCTAAACATGTGTGGGTCGCTTGTAATACTGGATAGTAGATAATAATTGTGTTAATTTTATGGGAGGGCTAAGAAAGGTTTGATACTAATAAAATCGTTTATCCCCGGTTTTCTGGTGGAGTCAGTCAGAATCTGCCATCTACTTTCTTTTTTAGCCAACTCCATTTTCCAGTTCCCTCCAAACGGTAAGATGTGAACCTGATCAATAATAGCAAAAGTGAAACTATGGTCTTTGCCTTTCTCTGAGATGTGTCTATAAAGAGCATTTTTAGTGTCACATTTTTGTATTCTATACTGATGTTCATACATACGCTTCTTCAGCTGTCTTTCCGTTTTTCCTATATAATGTGCATTACATCGTGTGCATAAAGCTACATACACTATCCCTTTAGAACTGCAGTTACCCATCATACTTGTAATGTGGGTACGATTAATATCATCCAGCCTGAATGTTTTGGCTTGATTGATGTATCTGCATTGTTTGCATCTACCACATTTTGTTGTTCCTTTATGTTCTTCATTTTTGTCCTTGACATAGTTAGTCCTTTCAAGCAAACGCTTGACATTAGGAACTGTCTTGTATACACATTTTGGAAATTTGCCTACTGTTTCATCTATATCCATAACAGCTAATAATTCCCAGTGTCTTTTAAGAATTTCTTTAATTAGATGCGTGTATGGTGTGTACATCAAAACACATGCTCTCCCACAGAGATCACTCTCTTTCTCTTTCTTTTTTTCCATACAATAATTACCTAAAATTGGTAAATACTTATGTCCCCACTCATTTTTTACATATTTAATCACTTCAGTAACCATCTTATCTGGATAGGCCCGATCCAAGAATAAATTTTTTATAATTCTAAGTTCTGTCTCCATGTAATCCTTTGTGGATGACATCCTTGCTGCTCGGATGCATTGTCCTTTTATTATATTCTTGAAGACATGAGGAGGGTGGTTACTGGTATAATGAATGTAATCATTTGAGAAAGTGGGCTTCCTGTACACTTTGGAGATAAAGCCATCTTCATTGTGGCTAATTAATGTATCTAAATATGAAATTTCACTATAACTAAAAGTATGTGTAAATTTCAAAAATTCTGTTGTGGTGTTAAGAAATATCATAAATTCATCTAATCTCTCCACAGATCCATTCCATAAAATGAATATATCATCCAGGTATCTGGCATAGTATGATATATCAGAATAAAATTCGCTGTTAAATACATGCTCAGACTCCCATTCGAGCATAACCAGGTTCGCGAAAATGGGAGCGCAAGCTGCCCCCATTGCCACTCCCCTGGTTTGCTTGAAATATTCTCCTTGGAATACTATATAATTGTGGTCCAGTACCAACCCCATCATATCACATATTAAACTTATCTTATCCCAAGAGAGGCCTGAATGTTTTCTTAAGCTGCTGGCAAAAAACTCTAAACCTTCATCTTTGAGAATACTTGAAAATATGTCCTTGACATCTATAGTAAGATATATTAAATTGGGATACCATTTGTCCTTAGTTAAATCTCCCAAAAATCTCCAAGAATCTTTCATGATATGGGGAATGGAATCATAAATGCTTTTTAGCCATCTATCAATCAGTTGACCTATTTTAAAAGTTTTGGATCTGGATCCAGATACGATAGGTCGGAAGGGGGGATTTTCCAAAGATTTATGGACCTTAGGTATTCCAACCATTTTTGCCAGGACCGGATGGTCAGTCTTTAAAAATGTATACGTGTCATTAGATATCCTGTTATCAATCAGATATTCTTCAATACATAAATCTATTCTTTTATGGCCAATATTTATTTGGTTAATGGATATGTTTTCATAATTTCCTGACTCATACAAGAGATTGTGAATTCCTTCATTGTATTCATCAGTGTAGAAAATGACAGCACCACCTCCCTTGTCGGGCTTCATAATTCTGATGTTTCTATTACACATAAATTTTGATAAACATTCTCTCTCTGATAGTGATAAATTATCATTATATTTGTTCCTGTCTTTCCTAATATTCTTGTGTGTCCAATAAATATCATTACACACCATTTTCTCATAATTGAGTATATGTGGGTTACTATCTGGAACATATGTACTTTTTTTCCTGAGATCGGTTCCTGCTATGCCAATAGATTTCACTTCCTTATTACTATTTTTGTTGAATTGCACTGCTAAATTGAGTCTTCTACAATACATATATATATTTTTTTTGTTTTCTTTTTTTTTTCTTTTGTTTTAGGTACATACAGAGATATTTATATATATATATATATATATATATATATATATATATATATATATATATATATACATATATATATGTATGCATTGATTTACACATACATATATATATATATATATATATATATATATATATATATATATATATACATATATATATATATATATATATATATATATATATATATATATACACATATACATACATACATATATATATATATATTTTTTTTCTTTTGTTTAAGGTACATACAGAGATATTTATATATATGTATGTATTTATATATATATATATATATATATATATATATATATATATATATATATATATATCATATTTGTATATATTTTATATGTATATCTCTGCATATATTACATATTAATGTTTATTTATATATATATATATATATATATATATATATATATATATATATATATGCATCTCCATACACATATACTTTTATATATATATGTATAAAACTTGACTAATCTTAAACCTTTTCCCTACTGTTGAATGACTCTAGTGAATGGTATGGATGAAGGAACATCAGAGTAGGCTACAATTCCGATGGCTTCATGGTAAATAGCTGTGGCTATGGTGTGCATGGTCATGGGTTCAAGACTTGCAAGGATGGATTGTTTTGTTGCTGGGAAGAAAAGGGCTGTTGGATACAGAGTAATTAAGGCACTTTTAAGCAGTTGTAAGTGGGTTTGCACAGGTCTGCGAGCAGTAAACAATGCTAACTTCCAGTTGCTGACAGACAGTTAGCCTTAAAAGTGCTTAATCTGTGTAGGCATCACTTAGCATCATGCAAACAGGCTCAGTCCCCCTTACTACTGCTTGCACCCGCTTATCCCTCACGCTAATTTTTTTAAAAGAAAAGAAAAAAAATGTGATAGGAAAGTGGTGAAAAATAAGTCATGAAGAGGGAAAAACAATATGAAAGATAGCTAGGGATGTGCAGGGTGGGTGTAGGGAAGGTCCATAGCTGTCCATTTCTTCTACAGCAACAGTTTTGCATTTATACTGAATTTGGAAGTAAATATGGACACTCAAACCCCTGCAAAATGGGTGAGGACAACAACATGTTGTAAAGCCAGTTAGATCAATTTACATGTGTCCAGTGGACACGTGTGCGAAATGGACAGTTATGTATGGGGTTACATTTTTTTTTTTTTGGGAACAGATTGCCTTTTTTTCTATGGTGAGAGTGGGATGTTGGGGAAGGATAGTATGTATATTTGAGGAGGTAGGTTGGGTAGAAGGACAGACAAGACAGACAAGACAGCATACAGGGGCAGTATATCACAGTATATCAGAAGCCCATGAGCCCCCAAATGGATACAGTGGGACTGAGGTCCCCACCCATGGGCAGTCACTACTGCACCTTCAGGGCCCAAAGATGGCTATGCTGGGGGCTGAGCAGGAGGGGGCAAGCTAACACTCTAAATGCACTGCACATCCCTCAAGCTGGCTTTGCAGACCTCCCAATTCTTTGCAGAACTCACTATACACCAGACCCCAGACCTGGCTTCAGGTAACAGGATACTGTCTGTGCCCATGCCTGGGGGGACAAGACCCATCTCCTGAACCAGTTCCACCCAAAGGTGGTGTAGGACCAGCGGATGAGGAGGTCACGCGGTGGGTTCCAGACATGCTGGGGCCCAGCGCCACAGCCAGATGAGGTGGGATAGGTGGATACGCTGGGATCAGCCTTCCCAGATGTGCTATGCTGTTGCAGTTTTATAACATATGTCGGTTAGTAATGGTAAACACATTCCAGGATTAATTATAACAGCATGCATGAGTAGTCCCATTAACCCAAAACAACAGATTTGGAACATTTGCATAGCAAACAGAACACATGCATATTTCTAACCACAGTGGGCTTTACACCAGCATGCAGGTTACATTGATAGCAACAGGCCACTGATGATAGTATTTGAACAGGGAACATTAATTGGAAAACATTTCAACATTTGTAGAACAATATTACACATGTTCCAATGGTAGATTTGATGGAAAACATACCCATTCATTTATGTGTTTAGATTATTGGTGAAGATAAGGTGGGGGAGAGAGAGAGAAGTCAATTAACAACTGTAGATTCTTGCAGTGATCACAGCTTTAATGATCATTGCTCTAATTATTACTCTACAAGTATTATTACAATAACCTATGGCCTTGGGTTGGGCAATGGTATGTTTGTACACAGTGTATAATTACAACCTTCTTATAGCTACTTTATACCGTCTCTTACATGGAAGACCTGTGGAGGGAATTTCTGTGAACAGTACCTGACTGTTTCTACCCATATTCACGTAGTCAGGGTTACATATGTGCACTCATAGTGTGTGTGTGTGTGTGTGTGTGTGTGTGTGTGTGTGTGTGTGTGTGTGTGTGTGTGTGTGTGTGTGTGTGTGTGTGCATGTGTGCTACTGCCATACTCTGCCTTGATTTCTATCGGTCACCATGATTGTTGGCAGCAGGGACCAGCATCTCTGACAGCATGACACTTTTGAACATTTCTTGGGGGAGACCACTTGGTGTATGTTCTTATCTTGCTGTCATTTGCAGCCTTTGGGTTGGATCATGAGTGTTGAACACAGCATAACTACATCCTTCTTATAGCTACTTTATTCCTTCTCTTACCTGGACGAACCATGGAGGGATTTTCAGTTAACACTACCTGACTGTTTCTACACATATTCACAAAGTCCTAGGTGAAATTATACATACAGCTTACTACCAGTCCCAGGATTTGAACCATGGCTGTTTCTGCTTAAAATAGAACAAGTTTGTGTTTCATCAGAACAAGCTATTGAGATGCTGTTGCCTTTTCTTTGAATGTTTTCTGTCTAATTGTCTCTTGGTTGTACAATCTGATCTTGTAATTACAATGTTCTTATACATGCATTCCTATACATGCCTTTTGACATAACACAGTGTGGGAAATAGTGGATAACACAACATCTTGGAACATGAAACATTTCATATCACTTAATCTCATTTCTTACAGAGGCACTAACTTTGTCAGATGAGATTCGATTGTTTAATGCTTTCAAAGCTATACTTGCTGTGCATAACCTGTACACATTTCAATTCATACAATACCAGAGTAAACACAACCAGTCCAGGGTTTTGAATTTTATTGACAGGCAGTTACAGTTTTATTTATATATAACCTTTATGAGACTATTACTGTAATGTTGTCTGGTTTATTCAGTACAAACCATACTCATCTGTAATACAGCTAGGTGACATTCTACTCCTTTATATTTATTTGGTATGAATACTACAAGCTAGATTGTTACTCACCAGCCTCGTGACACAGCCTTTGAAACCTGCTTGCATGGGCTTCCTGGTTCATAGCCCACTCAGCTGGAGCTGTAAAGAAGATAGAGAAGCATTCATGTATACCTATCCATCACATACACAGGCTGGACTTTGGTAAACAGTTATCGATATCAATACTTAGACATGCCTGGGACATCATTCCTCTGCTGTGCTTCTTGTACCCACTGGTTCAAGAGCTCCCTCTTCCTCCTCTTTAAGTCAGCATAGTGGTGCTGGACCTGCTCAACAATCCGAGAGATGCCAGTGGCACTGGTGAGATTGCGAGTAGACTTTCCCAGGCCTCTGCTTTGTATTGGCAGCTCTGGTACTGGTCCTGCAGCATTCTCAAATCATGGTTTTTAACAAGGAGTCCTACCATGACCTCAGACTCCTGTATGCCCCAGCACTGCACATGAAAGTGCATACCCTCCCCAACACCAGTCCATAGCCGGTTTTAGGCACCAGCGAACCCTGCGGTCGCTGGGGCTATTCCCAACCACAGCAAGTTATCTTATCCTGATATTTTGTTACATCTGTAAAACCAACAAAAGCTAGTGCAGCAGTCTTGCATACTTAATAAAATTTAATAACTCTTATTTATATCTCCTTTAAAATTCAAAGATATTTCTGGTTGTAGTAACAGTGTTTTGTCAAGTAACAGGCATCAGAATGCCATTAAATATTTTACTACTGACATAGTGCTCCTGGCTTAGTTAAACCCTGCTTTTGGAAATTTTCTCCACTAAAACTAACTACATAGCCAGCTTTTAGTCCCTGCAGAACCATAGCTGAAAGCTGTTGTTGATTGGGGAAAAATGAGGAATGAAAAATGCATTAATTTCCTAATTATGCTCTTTAACATGAACGGGGCTGTGATATGACCCTGTTAGGATGAAGATGATAATGAACATGAGCAATATAAGCACTAGAGGGATCAGCAGCCCAGAGTGACTTACCTCAGTGCAAACTTTGGACTTTAAGAAGAGCTGATGCTTCCGATCATCAGGGATAGTTTCTCTTTCAGGTAGTTCTATAACTAATACCAGAACATCAGATACTATAACTCAATTTCTTTGCTTAAGAATTTAGTACAGTCCCAAAAATAATAGAATACATGCTCACAATCATAAATATGTTTAAATATTTCTCTAATTCACTTAAAAAGTTACTAGAATAACATATTTTGCATCAACATCTATTTTTGGAAAATAAGTATAAAACTCAGATGTCTGGATTGATTGACTGTAATCCTAAATGATTTACCAGCAAATCAGACTTTTTACGAAGGATAAAGCAAAAGTATGAACAAAATCAGGGAAGGTCTGTGAAAGTAGGGACAGTGACAAGTATGCATTACTCCTCAATGAGATAAATCTTACGCTTCTGCTGTTTGTGACTGCTAAACAGAAGTGACTAATCTGGTGGGCAGTACCAGTGTTGCACAAGGCATTGCTGTTTGCTGAAATACGTACATAACTAGTACTGCTGTGGCGTGTGTGTTAGTGTGTGTGTGTGTGTGTGTGTGTGTGTGTGTGTGTGTGTGTGTGTGTGTGTGTGTGTGTGTGTGTGTGTGTGTGTGTGTGTGTGTGTGTGTGTGTGTGTGTGTGTGTGTGTCATCACTGATTTTTATCCGTGCATGCACCCAGCAATAATGCCAGGACACAGACATTATTCTTCTGTGTATCAGTAAAAAATGCACCTAACAACTAATTATATTTCAAAAGTAAGACATAGCATATATCACAGAACATTCAAACACTTAGATATTCTTGGAGTCTGGTTGCCCCCACTCACCAGACTGTCTAATGGGGACCTTCATAATATCTTTATCATCCTTGACTCTGTGGGGGCCCCCACCAAAGCTGTTGCTTGTTGGAGAAAAATGTATCAATTTTCTGAATACGCTGTTTAACCTGAATGGTGCTGAGATATGACCCTTTTAGGATAAAGCTAATAATAGCCTCTGTTTACAACCACACCCATTCTAAAACCAGCCCTGCTCAAATGTGTGTGTGTACATAAAGCTGCTATGGGTTATGAGGGGCTAGAGATTGTATGAATGTTACATCTTTAATTTTCATCAGTCAAACTGAAGTCATTATAGCTTGTGTTTGAGCTGAAGTGTTTCTCACAGACCTCAGAGGTTTACAAAGAAGGTTACTATAGCTTGTGTAAGTGAGGTGTACTGCCTATTAGCAACAAATTTGAATATTACTGAAATCATTCTCACAGTCACGTACTAGGCACATATACATGTGGGGTGAAGAACATGCTATGTATATGTATATCATCAGTCACTTGAAATATATGACAAAGGCAATTTAAATCTCTGCTTTCATCCCAGTCTAACACCAGAGGGATGCATAGGCAGTGACTTGTCTTTTTTAGAGGGTTAGGAGGAGGTGGCAGTATTTCCAGATAAGACTTAACAACTACTGGCTTGTTAGTTTATAAGCTACAATGTTGTCAGCTTTGAAAATTAAGCCTTGGGCACAAATTATGCCTTGAAAGAAAAAAATAAGACTGAAATTTTTTCTTCATAATTTTATTTAGGCAACCATTAGAGTAAAATGTTGAGAAAATGTTCTAAAATGCATCCCAGGCCATCTGTCTGACTTGAGTTATTTCCTTACTGGGCTGTCTTGTTCAGGAAAGGTGTGTTGAAGGATGCAAGGAAAACTAAAGCTGAACCACAACAGTGAATTTCTTTCCTTAATCATAATTTCTGTTCAAGCTATTAAAAAGCATAGAGTAAGGCAAAATGTGAGAAAAGGAAGAAAAAAAAAACGTGGATGGTGTGGGGAGCCCAAGGAGAAGGACTCAGAGGTGAGGACTGGAGTGTGTGTGTGTGTGTGTGGGGTTGTTGAAATGGAGTCATCATTTAACTTTAAGTCCAGACCTGTACATAGACTTGTTGCAATGTATCACTGTTGCAACTAAGTGCCAGTAACTCTAACTGTGTTGTAATGGTCTGTCTGTGGATACTACTCCTAAAGTTTGCAGCATGAAATAAAGGGTTGCTTAGAACGGATGGCATTGTTAGGATGATACCCTGCACCAGTCATACTGCCTACAGTGGGGAGTTACAACTGGTTATGAGCTGTATTCCCACCTTCAAGGTTTAAATGTGATGGATTTCCTGCCCTTTGCCTAATTGGATGGTTTTGAATAGGCAAAGCTAAGCTAAGCACCAGGAAAACCTGCTTAGCTGGTTTGAGCACTGCTTAGAGGGGTAGATGCTAAGCACTGCTTACTAGAGTGCAAATCTGCTTAGCTGTGCTAGTTCTTACTTAGAATTTACATATAAGCAATGCTTATTCTGGCTAAGCATAGCTGAATACAAGTTAGTATTGTTCATCCTTCCTTTTACAGACTATCAGCATTTTGGGCTTAATTCCTCATAAATGACATATATGTATGTTTACCTTCCATTATATCCCCCTATCTGCTTTCATTACAATACATTATTTTGTGGCTATGCTGTATGGGACAATTGTGTTTATATGAGGGTTTCATATCTGCACTACACTGACTCCTCACATTTGGACCTGCTACACTACCCTGGTTAACAAATATATACATTATTCACTACCTACTGATAACAAAATATATTTTCTTGCTTTTTTAGCAGATAAAAATTAATGGACTAATTCGGAATTCAAACCATAAATGCCTGGTTGCCAAGCGAAAGCTCTAGCCAATACACTGTTTTACTTTACACTGTTTTGACTGTATATTTCTGTTTAGCTCATTGGGATGTGTAAGCTAGGCTGAGCATAGCTGCACAATGCGCACTCCCGCTCAGCTACATTTAAACATAATTGCGAACAGAAAAAAAATTACTTATGTGTTTTACTTATTTTTACTGTGGGGGTTTGCACATTGCTTTCTGTACCATTATCTGTGTATTGCTCTTACAAACTTAGAAAGTTTATAGACTAACAGGCTTTGATGTAGCATGACCTTTCTGTAGGGTATGATGTCAGGAACTCAAATGTCTCTCATTATTTTTCACTTCACTGTTAATGGTCTTCCACTAGTTTGCCAGATCACTATCATGTTCCGGACTGTGGACCATGAATTTGGGGCACAGATCTGGACATTCTATGAAAATCTGTATGGTTGACAGGTAAGTGTCCATTTGCAGACATTGATGTGCTGTACGGTGCTTTAGCAATACAGGGGGGGTGTCACAGAAGCTGTGACAGACCCTCTGAATTGCTTTCCTGTTTGCCAGTATTATTTCAGTGTCCGCAAATGCTGAAATGATTTATTTTACATTTCAGTGTCTGTGGTCACTGAAACACTAGCATAATATTAGAGCTACACTCTAATATTATGCCAGTATGGTTTAGAAAGTGTCATACGGCACTTTCTTAGTGCAGGCAGCATGTTTACCCCCTGCACTTGCACACAGAACCATGTCCATATTAGAGCACGGCAGCGCACCTTCATGAATATGCATGGCGTGCTGCCATGCTGCACAGGAATGGTCCCTTCCTTAGCTTATTCTTGCATAGAAGTTTGCTGAATCTGGGGGTATATGTGAGAAAGTAGAAAGGAATGGTACTTAAATATTAAGAAAGCATTTTATTGCATTGATTCATGGAAAGATTTTGAAAAAGATAAAAAGTCATAATGATGAGACATAATAACTATAAAATGATTAAAGAATGTAATGATTTTTTTATGGAGGTTGTCTATTAGAAAATTGTTGGTTAAGGCAAATATGCCATGCAAGAAAAAGCAAGAGGGAATATGTAATAAATGTGGAGAGCTTGAGACCACTGAGCATGTTTTTTTGAAATGTGAAAGAGTTAGTAATTTGTGGAATGAAATATGTAAACATAACAGGTTGAAAAGTTTATTAAAATTTGAGCAAATTAATATAAATATAAATATAATATAATTTGGTTATTATGCTACACAAAAACAGGAAAAAGGGAAGAAAATGGACAGAGTAATATTTTCTATTTCATGAGCTATATGGAACAAGAGACTAAATGAAATTAAATACAATGGAAAATGGAGTTTGACAAAGGTTCTGGAGAAAATAATGTTTTTATTGCGGATAAAAGACTGGGAAGAAATGTTTAAATTGAAGTTTATAATTTATGGAGATTAGTACGCAGATGCAAATAATGTAAATATGTGAATAATATGTAATATATATATCAATAAGAAACCCTACTCTTGGTAGTAGGGAGAAGAGATTGTGTGTAACACAACTCACTTCCTGTTCCTGTTCCAGGAGCAGAAGTGGCCCTGAGGAACAGGGAGAAAGCACGGCTGATTCAACTTTTGCTTAAACTGAAATGAAAGTTGTAGAAAAAGCAGTCAAAATTGTAGAATCACTATCAGAAATGTTCTCCAATGATTTAGGAGCTCAGAAAATGTTGTTTTCAAATGGAGAAGAGGCCAAGGAGGAAACGGAGGTGAATTCAGAGGTGGAAGTGAATTTGGAGCAAAATTTCCAGAAAAATATGTTTGAATCAACAGAAATGGTGAAAAAATGCACTATTTCAACCCTCCAGTTGGAGGGGTTGCAGAATGTTTATCTGGAGGAGATGATAAACCAGAGTGAGCCAGAAGTGGAGCTGCAGTATCCTGGAGTAAGACTATGGAGGAAACAGAAGAAGAAAATGAGCCAGAGAATGTTCCAGAAAAAAAGACTTATGTTGAAACAGTGGGAGAAGCCAGAAAATATGAGAGAGGAATAAAGGAATCAAAGAAGAAATGTGTTGTTCAGGTGAGCAGTAAAAAAGAAGAAGGTTTGAATAGATATGAGGTATAGGACAATGTTATAGTACCACTGGATGATCAAATTGAAGAGGTAAGAGCTTTCATTTTAATTAACAAAGAGACATTTTGTGACTTGATATTTGAAACTAGGCAGGCTATTGAAAATTTTGGGGGGGTTTATAAACAAAGAAAACAGACTTTCCATGGTTAGAATATGTTGTACAACCATTTTCTAGACAAACAAAGATGGGGTTTGATTCAGTTTACAAAGAAGTGGTAGCTAAAAAACTGAAAGAACATTTGCAAAGAAGTGATGGACACTACTAAAATATATGATGAAAGAGGACTATGGATGTGGGGGTGGGAATTTGGAGTAATTTTAAAAATGGAAAATAATGTGATACATATATCTAGTATTATTAATGACCATGGCAATAGAGGGTTTATGGAGTACAGAGGGCACCCTAAATGTGTTATTTTTTGTGGAAAGAATAATCATTTAACTAATGAATGTGACAAAAAAGATGTTATTTTTGTGGTCAAACAGGCCATAATGCAAAGAAATATGAATTAAAGTGTAAAAAGTGTAGCAATACATGACATTCATAGTTATAGTGTGAGATATAGACACAAGAAAATGAAAATAAAAAAGAAACTGTAAATGAAGTTAGACAAGAAAAAGAGATAGAAGAGGGTGTTGTACAAAATGTTAGACCACAAATGAAAAATGCAGAAGTTGCCTTTAAAATTAAAGAGAAATATAAAGAAAAGAAAAAGATGAGACAAGTGAAGAAGAGTCAGAATGGAATATGGTAAAACACAAAATAAACTTCTATAGGAAAATGAGTTAGGGAAAGAAAAAGAAAGTTTAAAAATATTATGGTTAAAAAAAATAAAAAAAAATGTAAGGGATAAAAACATCTTTAATATAACTGTTCACTAAAGCTGAAAATGTTAGCTTTAAATATGAACAGTATTAAAAATATAAAGAGAAGAATTAATGCTATGTATTGGTGTGCAGCTGTATATGCTCAAATAATAGTGTTAGACGACATTAGACTGTTATTGGAAAAAGAAGGGGTGCTGTTATTTGGAATATAGGTAAAGAAACCTGTTAAGATATTGTATAAGGGGAATATAAAGATATTAGATATAATAATAATAGAACTTGGGAGAATAACTGTAGTTGATCTGAGATGGAATAGGGTTATAGCCTTATACACATATGTAACAAAGAGGGAGAGAAACAGTGCTTAAAAGTATACTTCATTATGTTTGTGTGACTATGGATATAATAATTGCAGGTGACTTTAATTGTAACATAAGGAATAAAAAGTAGGACTATGATGTTAAAATAATTACAGAAATAGTGAGAAGTGGTCAATTAAAGATATGGGGGAATAAACATTGGACATATAAAAGGAATGGAATTAAGACAGAGAGTGATTACTTTTTAATATCAGAAAGTTTAAAAGCTACTCAAGAAGGAATACAATATACTGAATTTTATGATCATGTGGGTATTTGAATAAAAATTCATGAAAATGAGGAATATATTAAAACAGGAAAAGGAATAAAAAAAATTAATGAAAAAGAACTGGATATAGGAGAAAGAAAACAGCTTATAGAATTATGGAAACAACATATTGGGATGACACCTTTCTATGAAACATGGACAATGGTGGATACAATTTATAAAGAAATATAAAAAGTTTTCTTTTAGAATGTGCAGAACAGAAGAGAAAAAGGGAAAAAAAGAATATAGAGTATTAAGTGAAGAACTTTTTAATGTTTCGTAGAAAATGATAGAATATTATATTTAAAAGAAAGAAATATACAAAACAAATTAAGGAAAAATGATAACTTGTTATATAAAACTATTGTTTACATTGGTAAAAAGAGGAAGTAGTGCCACATTTATGTAAATAATGAAAGATAAAAAATAATAAGAGAATTAAAAATGAAGGACAGAAACAAGTTAAAAATCAAGAAGGAATATATGACATAATTAAGAGATATGTTTTAGGTTCATATGGCAAAAGAGAAGTCTGCATAGAAAAACATTATGATGGTGATATATTTAGTAAAGAAGACTATGAATATTTAGAGAAAAATAAATATAAAGGAATTGATTAGATTATTGAAGATATTAACATAAATTCAGCCACTGGATTAGATGGACTAAAAAAGAATATGTATGGAGAAATGGAAGATTGGCAAAAAGTAATATTTATACAAGTGATGAATGAATGGATGGAAACAGGGATTAATTAAAAGGAAATTTTTATGGGTTTCTAAAATTCATATATAGGAAAGGAAATAAAGATGAGATAAAAAAATGGTGACTGACAATGTTAAATAATGCAGATTATAACATTTTTATGAGAATAATAGCTAAAAGAATACAATGTAAAATGGAAAGGTTATATCATCAAAATGTGCATGGAAGAAAGGGAAAGGGAAGTCAAGATTGGTTGTGGTTAATAGTAAGTAATTGATGGCATTATTAATAAAAAAGTAGTAAAGGTTATGATAGGTGATATAAGTAAGACATGTGATAATAGCCAATATGAAGTATTATGGATAATTTTGCAGAAATATAACATAAGTGACAAAATATTACATATTATTAAATCAATATATAAAACAAAAATGATGTGAAATTAAACAAAAAGGTTAGAGTGGGGAAGATGTGAAAATAGAGGGTGGAATAAAGCAAGGATGTCTAGGTAGCAGTGTGATATTTTCATTAGTCATGAATTTAGTAGTGATGGAAATAAATAAAATGACAAGTAATGGAATATATAAAATGATGGAGGAACAAATACTGACAATGCACACTAATGTAGGTGACATTGTAATAATTGCTAAAAGTAAATCATGGATGGAAGAAATAAATGAAAAATTAAGTTTTATATTAAAGAAAACTGGTTTAAGTATAACTAAAGAGAAAAGCAAAGGCTTTGGTTATGAAGGGATAATAGGCGGTGTAGAATATAATGAAAAGTGTATAGATATTTTGGGGAGAATATTTGGTAGAAGTGAATATAAACATGAACAATGGGACAAAGTTATTAAAATAATTTGATAAATACTATAATATTGGGTAAAATAGCCTATGTTGTATACATTTATATGATACCAGTGAGGTATGAAAAAGAAAATATGATGGCAATATTTTTATTCATTTGGGGGTCAATACTGAACTTTGTAAAGAGAGGAATTTTATATATGAAAGAACAGCTGGGGAGGGCTAGGACTGATAATCCCAATTGTACATGCAACCTCTTTAAATATGTATAAAGTATTGAAAAGTATTTATGAAAGATAATAATTTGGTATAGACAATAATGTATGGTAAATGCAAGCAAATTTGGGAAAGTATGGAAATGAAGAGAAGAAGTGAAAGTGTCACTGATGAAGAAATGAAAGACCTTTGTATTAAATTGTGTTATGTAAATAAAACAAAACAAAAAAAATGTAATAGAAAAGAATAGAAAGGAATGGTATGTTAATATGATGAAATCTTATTTTGTTGATCCATGGAAAGAGTTAGAAACAAGTAAGAAAAAAACACTAATGATGAGATACACAAATTATAAAAGAATTAAAGAATGCAATGATTTTTTGTGGAGGTTGTCCATAGGTAAATTACAAGTAAAAGCAAACATGGCATACAAAAGTAAAAGAGATAGAATATGTAATAAGTGTAAAGAGTTTGAAACTACAGAACACATATTTTTAAAATATGAAAGAATTCAAGAGTTGTGGAAAGAAGTATATAAACATGATTTGGTTAAGGATTATTTGAAATATGAAATGTTAAATATGGAAATGACAGAATATGGTTATTATGGAACAAGATCTCAAAAAAGGCAAAGAAAATGGACAGAGTTTTATTTTATGTAACATGGAAATTTGGAATGAGAGAGCTAATGAGATCAAATACGATGGAAAATGGACATTGACAACACTATTGGAAAAAGTATGGTTTTGTTTGTGGGTAAAAGGGTGGGGGGATACATGAAAAGAAGTGGATGATGTATTGAATTATGTTATTTATATATATAATGTAAATGTAAATATGTAAATATGTAAATAATATGAAATGTATGAATGTTTACAAATAAAAAAAACTACAGTTTAGAGATGCTAGACTGTACCAAAGTGTCCCTACCATGTCAAGAAGGAGGCTTAAGGGAAGAAGCAGCATGGAGGAGGAGAGAATAGCTATGGAGAGTTTGGAGGTGAAAAGTGAAAATTTAAAGAAATATTTGCTTAAGATGGAGCTTCAGAATGTAAAGAAAGATTCCTGTCTAGTGGACATTGCAAATGAGTAGTGTTTAGCTGTCTCCATGGAGAAGGAAGTAAGCAACTCTGTTGAAGTGGTGCAGATAACACAACCGACATCAGGAGGGACTGCAGGTGATGTTCCATTAAAAATAATTGAGCAAGATGATCCAGGTGACAGTTCTGTCATTTCATCTGTTGAGACAGTAGATATATTTTTCTGACAGTGCTGAAAATGGTAATGTGGGAAAGAAACCAGCTGATGTGGCAACAGAGAATGCAGCAGTTAAAATGTATGCAGCAGTGAGAGAATGTAAAAGAGGAATGCAGCAATAAATTGAGGAAAAGTCTGATTTTGTTGCAGCAGAAATTAAGTAAGTGAAACATAGGGAGCAGTGATAGCAGGCAAAAAAGGAGAGCAGTAACAAACTGTAAGAGAAAACCAACTGTAAGAATATGAATAAAAAATGGCACTGTAATAGACAGACATTATGTATGATACACTTTGATAAATGTTCTGTGTTTTAAAAGCTCACAAAATGTATTTTATATATACTGGGACAGACATTTTATGACATTAACATTTCAAACTAATGGACTGATGGTGTAATTTCTGGAACTGTGGAACAAAAAGGACATTTATCTAGGGAACAATTATTTGTTTTCTGGTAGTAAGTTAAAAAAAATGTTACTTTGCAGTTTAGAACTGGAAGAAAAAACTGTTAAAAAGAAGCATGCAAAATCTGTGTGTAACGGTTGATAATACTTCCCAAGATTCACAAAGCTGAAATTTCCATGCAGGAGCAGTGCAGGCACTCCTGCATGGAATATGGCCGCCGAGCATTACAGGAACGTGCT
The DNA here is from genome assembly GCF_019279795.1 of Protopterus annectens. Lineage (NCBI taxonomy): Eukaryota > Metazoa > Chordata > Ceratodontiformes > Protopteridae > Protopterus > Protopterus annectens. Next base: position 310,730,215 of record NC_056748.1, read on the forward strand.
GTTTTTACTTGCATGAGCCTGCTTACACTGTTCCTGCATGGAAAGCCCTGCAGTATGCTAATCAGCTCATTTGCTGGTGAAAACCAAATATATGGCCATTGGCATGAAAAATAGTTTACTTTTTGTAAAATAAAAGTTTTTTTTGGCTGATTTTGGCCATTTAAGCATAGGGCAGCAGCATGCAAATGGGATTGTGCTGAAAATACAAAAAAAAAAAAATGGGAAAAAATCAAGTTTGAGAGAAATCTGCATTTTGTCATAATAGTCAATGGCATGCAGAATGAAAACAATAACAGGGAATAGTGGTTGCTAAGGGGAAAGGTTCAGTGTAAGTGTGGTAACTCAGGAGTTAGGCAGTGGGGTATGCAAATGAGGGGATTTATACTGAATCACAAATTTCTTCTAAGTATCAGACTGCACTTAACCATATAGGTGCTTCAACACCATGCTGCAGACAGGAGGAGCAGCTAACATGAAAAGGAGTGTGTGTAATGATTGCTGTAAGCACATTGGAGCTCAGTGGCCTGTGCTTGCCCTTAGCTAAGCACAGCTAAGGCAAGGGATGTGCGAGGTGTGCACAGGGCCTAAAACACCAAAAAAAAAAAAAAAAACACAGGGGATAGCAGAACTGTTGACATTTGAGCACTGGGAATATGCTGTGTGCATCAGGGCTTAAACAGGGAGGAAATGGGAAAGGGAAACAGCAGAAGGAAGGCAATCAAGAAGAACTACCATAGCTGGCAGGTGGAATGTATCAGAATCAGCCAATTACACAGGCAGCAGCCCAGCATACTACTATAAACTATGCAAACACCTTTCAGTCTGTTTTTTCCTACAAACTCTACACCACTGGCATACACATTTGGGGAAATTTTAAACTCACAAATCTAACAAAACATGCTAGGGGCTACTGTTGCTGTTATCTATCAGCATGTGCTAGAGACTGAGGGTGGTGAGGAGGAAAATGCTGACAACCAACTCAGCCTGAGGAGAAGAGTGTTCAGACCTAAGGTAACCTACCAGAAGCTACTTGATCTGGAGATAGTAGAGTGATACAGGGTGGGCAGGGACATACTTCAGCAACTTGTTGAGCTGTGCCATCCTTGCCTCAGAACCAGAAACAACAGAGGGGAACCCATCACAGTGGATATCAAGGTATGTGTAGCCTTAAGAATACTAGCTACAGGTACTTTCCAAAGACCAACTGGGGATATCATGGGGGTCTCACGGGCATCTGCATCCAGGATAGTCCACCAGTTCCTGGATGCCATGCGACCACATATCGCTAAGCACATTCACTTCCCCTGCACCTGTGAGGAGAGGACCAGCAATATGTGTCTCTTCCACCATATATTAGACTGCCCAGAGGTACTGGGTGCCATAGACTGCATGCACATCCACATCAAAGCACCACCTGCTGAACGGGGTAGGTTCTACATAAACTGCAAGGGCTTCCCCTCCATCAACTGCCAGGTCATGTGTGATGCCCAAGGCATTATCATGAACGTGTGTGCTGACAAGCTTGGAAGCTATCACGACTCCCACATCTGGCATTCATCACAGCTGTGCAAGCAGTTTGCCAGTGGGGACATCCAATATGGCCAGCTTGTGGGGGATGCTGGCTACGCACTTGCACCATGGCTGATGACACCCATCAGAAATGCATTAACACCCACACAAGAACGCCATAATGAGGCACACACACAGACTAGGATCATTACAAAGCATGTGTTTGGGATGCTCATGTCATGGTTCCACCGCCTTGACATATCCGGTGGAGTCTTGCAGTACTCTCCAGCCGCATGTGCACACATATCCATAGTATGTGCCATGCTACACAATATGATCTTGCAGAAACAGCTGCAGCAGGAACAAAATGAGGAAGGGCCACACAGCCCCCACCATTGCCAAGGCCTCCACAGGCACAGAGTGACTCAGAGGAGGAACATCCTGAGCCTGCCCTTGTGGGCAGATGAAGGCATGCCCAGTATGCCCTGGCCTTGGCAAAGAGGCAATGCATAGCACATACACTGACACTGTAGGGTCCCAGGGACTGATCTCTCTCTCTCTCTCTCTCTCTCTTTCTCTTTCTGTCTCTCTGACTCGCATACACAGTAAAATAGATGCCAAACATCACACCACCTATAGCTAACCATGTATTGGCAATCTATTGTGTGCATTCGACATAGTCAGCCCTCAAGCACCACCCTCACAACAGCTGCAGGTATAAGTTAAGCCAGTCACTGTAACAAAATATACTAATGGAGTGGAATTTTCTGATAGCATATCTATGGTATTGATCAAGCATGTAAGGGGATGGGGTGGATAACCGGGACAGCAGCAGACTACTGCCAGCTGTATGGGACAGCAGGAAGTGTATCCCCAGTACATGCCCTATCCACACCATGCAGTACCACACTAGTTGACAAATACCACTGCATTATATGTGGTGAGCCAAATAACTGTGGGGGTCATAGGTCACATGCATGGATGTCAAAGTGGTGGTCCCATACCTACCACCAACCCCAAACAGCAGATCCGCTGTAGAAAACCATATAGAAATGCTTGGCAAAGGCCCCTGCATGGTGACATCCATGATATCCCCACCCACAGACTTTTACTTACACAGTGATATCACAGCAGGTCTGGCAGTGGCAGTATGGCTTTGAAAGGTAAGAAGTCTGAAGCTACAAATGTCTATTCCAGAACAATCTGACCTGTGTTTGATACTGTTATGCCTGTAGTCTGAAAAGATAAGGGCACACCAATATGCTAAATGGGACTAAAATGTTAAGCAAATATCAGCACAGTCTGTGCAGATGTGTCATCATGTACAGTTGTGTCACCCCCCATAGTTCCATAGAAATGTAGTAACATGTTCCTAGCCTTAAGCAGAATACAGCTGTAACCCAGAGTGATGGAGAAATAGTAACATAAAGCAATTGTCAGTAACACCCACAGTCAACTTACTGGTGCCATCCCGGGGGTGCTTTCTGCCAGCAGCCTAGGAACATATGATCATCAGTATGCACTGCCCTGCTACAGATGGCCTGCATCTGCCACACCTGGCCTACAGACCTCTGGCAATTGCCTATGCCTAACCCACAGTGCCCTTTAGGGAGTGTCATGGGGTCCATAATACCAGTATAACACAGTCCACAAAATGCAAAGAAAGGCCATGCTGATAACTGCTAGGAGCAAGCCTGCCAGCCTCAGGGAGCCAGAAATCTGGACAAAGCCATAAACAATGGGCTGATGAAGGTCCAAAGAGAAGGACACATGTGAAATACTGCTCTAATAATGTTGTAAAGTTGATGGAATGATTTGTATTAGCATGGAATGTCTGATGGGTATGAAGTCTGAAACTGCAATGTCAGCTGTCAATATTATCTGACTTCAACCCTGAGTGACTTGCAAAACACTTTTGCTGGAAAACCAGACTTGTTTGGGTAACCAACAAGATATATGAGTCATGGATGTGGACATTCTGTGATACTCTGTACAGACAATAGGCAGGGCTAGGAGTTTAAACATGGGAATGCACTCACTGCAGGCAGGCCTAATCCTGGAAGATGGTGACATGTCTGCATCCACAGAACCCTGGGCCACAGCTATAGGGAGTAACACACCCCTCTTTGATCACTCATCCTATGCAACATCCTGACCCTGACATATGGCCATCCAAGCAAAATGAGGTTGGCCATACATACATGTGTGGCAAACACACACCTCCAGGCTGGACAAACAGTCTGACACACACAAGACCCTCCAAGTGTAGTCAACCATTGAGGAGAACCCAGTGCAAAGTACTGGTAGCTATAGGCAAACATATCTGCCCAGGACACTTCCTCACGTATCCTATCCCCTACAAATCTATCTGGAGTTTGCCTGTCACTCTGATGCTGTCAGACTTACATTACTCAACTGTGGACTGGAAATCAGATCAGGCCAGAACATAAATGCACAGAGATTCCACCATTGTAATATATCACCAAGGTGCTGGGCCATTTCCACAGCACCAGCAGGCAATTGCTTGTAGGCACACCCCTCAACAGGCTGGATTGTGCAAGAATGCATAGCATTTATCCCATAAACCTGGTATGTGCCTTATCCATCCTGTATTCCTCTGGCAAATCACTGTGATGATCTGAAGAGGTATGTCATGAGGTACTGAAACAATACATGACAGTGCCAAATGGCATATATGACAGATGTCTGCTAAAACAAGCCCTGTAACACTAGCAACCCATACATTACTGAGAGAAATTGTCACAATCACTGTATGGCCCATTGTCCTCACATTTCGATAGGCTATCTCCAGATATCCTACACCAACAGGTTGAGAGGTATGGCTGTAGCACAAAGCAAACCTAACTGGAGTACAACAATGCCTGGACTGGAGTCCCACATGCACTATAGAAGGACACAATGGGAATGCTTGCACACATAGAGAAACGTCAGTAGGATGTAGGAATGAACAGGCCTTCCCCACCCAGTGCACTTCCCACTACCCCACCTTAGCAGTCCTGAAGATGTGTGTCACCATAGAAGTCACTTTTTTTAGGTCCAATCCCATAAACTCTGTAGCACATGTGATAACTGCATAATGTTATAATACAAATAACTAATTAGGTAGGAGTTCTAATCTCAGTCCTGGCAAATGTGAAAGAGTGTGTGTGTTTGTTAGTATTTACAACTAAAAGCTTTTGGGTCTATTCATGGGTTCATAGGTTCAGAGGTAGGTACTAGGCTTTCTGCCCAAAGGCATTTACAAGCCTAGCTGGAATGTGCTGTCTTTCACTGCCCCCCTAGGTTAGTCCCCTGTGCCTCTGTCTAGCAGAGCCATTGAAGTGATCCCTGGGGTAAACTTTCTGTTTCCCATCCACTCGTCAAGGTTTCTCTTGAAGAGGGTTAGCTCTGCCTAATGTAGATTGGAATCTTGTTCCAGAGCATGGGAAGTCTCTGGGACAGGAATCTATCCCTCCAGCATGTCCTATGTATGGTTGTGGTGAGGTTTAGATGCCTGGAGCGTGTGGCTTGAGGGGATATGGTTTTCTTTAGGTGGAGCATGTCCATTAATTTTGGGTTGGACGTGGCCTTGTATGTCAGGCAGAGATCACCTTTGAGTAGGCGATATGCAACCGAGTACAGCTGGAGTTTTTTCAGTCGAGCTGCATAGGGCATCTGCTTGAGGCCAGTGATCCTCATGGTTAGGTACTTCTGTGGTCTTTCCAGTTATTGCAAGTGTCTTGTAAGGTACATGGGGCATTGTACTCTATGATGGGTCTGATGAGTGATGCGAGAGGGGCCCAATGACCTCTTTCGATCTGGATGCAAACCCTTTTGTGATTAGGTGGGCCACACAGAAGGATTTTCTAACCACTTTGGCAATGTGATTATCAAAGGAGAGGTTACTATCTACTTGGGTCCCCAGATCCCTTATTACGTCTTCCATATTTAGGGGCTACCACATATGTGATAGTTTGTGGGTACTTTGTTTTTTCCAAAGGGGATGACTATGCACTTTTTGGCATTTAACTTGAGGCCATGGTTTTGACACCAGGTATCTGTCTCAGTGAGACCCTTTTGGAGGATGTCTGTGTCAGCCGGACAGTCAATAATAGCCCCTAGTTTGCAATAGTCTGTGAATATGGTCAGCCATAGTCCTCCTGTGCTTGTCTGTACCTCTGAGAGGTAAATGCTGAACAGGAGGGGTCCTAGGACTGAGGTCAAACCCAGTACACTTCTCCTTTCCTACTTTAGCTGTCCTGCAGATGTCAGTCATCTTAGAAGTGCCTTCAATCAGGCCTCAGCCCCATAAGCTCTGTGGCACATGCGATAACTGCATAACATACAAATAACTAGTTAGGTAGGAGTTCTAATTTCTGTCCTGGCAAATGTAAAAGTGTGTGTTTACAACTAAATGCTTTTGGGTCCATTCAAACCCAGTACACTTCCACTAATTTAGCAGTCCGGCAGATATCAGTCATCTTAGAAATGCCTTCCATCAGGATTCAGCCCCGTAAGCTTTGTGGTGCTTCCGATAACTGCATAACACTATAGTATAAATAACTAGTTGCGTATGAGTTCTATTCTCAATCTTGGCAAATGTATAAGTGTGTGTGCGAGGCTGAGGGAGTTGTGTGTTTGTTTATAGGTGAAACAGTTTTATGCCATTCCCATGCAAATGTAAAGGTGTGTGTGTACGTGTGTGTGTGTGTGTGTGTGTGTGTGTGTGTGTGTGTGTGTGTGTGTGTGTGTGGCAGTTGTGTGTGCAAGACTTAGGGAGTTGTGTTTGTTTACAAGTGAAACAGTTTATGCCATTCCCACCCACAACACTTCATACTGCCCCACCTTATCAGTCCAGATGATGTCAGTCCCTTATCAGCAACTTTGACCAGCTGTCAGCTCTGTAAGCTCAGTAGTGCATGTGATAAATGCTTAACACTATAGTACAAGTGACTAGTTTAGCAGCAGTTCTACTCTTGTATCCGGCAAGTGGATATGTATGTTTGTAAGCAGAAGTATTTTGATATGTTTCCCACCCACTGCCCAACATTATCAGTCCTGCTGATGTCATTCTCCATATCAGCACCTTTGGCCATCTCTCAGCTCAGTAAGCTCTGTAGCATGTGCGATAACTGTGTAATACTATGGTACAAATAATTACTTAGGTAGGGGTTCTACTTTCACATCGTGTAAGTGTGTCTGTTTTTAGGACAAAGTATTTTGATAGGTTTAACACCCACTACCTTACTTTATCAGTCCTGCTGATGTCATCCCCCATATCAGCACCTTTGGCCAACTTTCATCCCAGTAAGCTCTGTAGTATGTGCGGTAACTACGTAATACTATAGTATAAATAACTTGTTAGGTAGGGGTTCTACTCTCACATCTGCCAAGTGTGTGTAGGTGTGTCTGTTTGTAGGACAAAGTAGTCTGACAAGTATCACCTACTGCACTACTTTATCAGTTCTGCTGATGTCATTCCTTTTATAGGTTCACAAGTGTGTAGTAGGCTAATGGCCCAGGATTCTTTACAAGCCTAGCACATAGAATGGCCCTGCCGTTATGCCACCCGATGTTACTTCCTAATGCCTGTATCAAGTATAGCCACTGCAGTGATCCTTGGGTTGAACTATCTATTACCCTTCCACTCATCAATATTTCTGGAACAGGGTCAGCTAGGTGATCTGCATGACATGTATGGGAAGTGTATTCCAGGGAATGTGCAGTCTCTTGGTGAGGGACCTGTCCCACCAGCATGTTGTGGTGATTGTGGTACTGAGCTGGAGGTCTCTACAGTGTGTGGTATGGATGGATTTATATGTAGTATTTCCTGACAGCTGGGTCAGACAAAGCTTTGTAAATCAAGCATAGATAGCTGCTAATTAGGTGATATGACACAGAAAATAGCTTGGGTCTGCTGAGTCTGTCTGTGTAGGATGTGTGTTTAATGCCTAGGAACCCCTTTGTGAGGTACTTCTGCGGCATCTCCAGCTGTAGCAGGTGTTTAGTGAGGGACATGGCAAATGGACCATAATACTCGAGGAGTGATCTAATGAGGGAATAGTAGACAGAGATCATTACCTCTGTCTTCCTGGATGCAAAACCCTTGGTAATGCAATGTGCCATATAGAAGGACTTCTTGACCACAGTGGCAATGTGGTGCTTGAAGGAGAAGTTGCTATAAACCTGTGTTACCAGATCTCTTTTAATGCCTACAGTGTTCATTGTGCTCCCATTGATGTGGTACTTACTGGGAACTGAGTGTTTTACCAAAGGGGATGATGATGCATTTTATGGTGTTAAGCTTCCGGCCATGGTTTCCACATCACTCATTGATCTCAGTGAGGCCTTTCTGTAGGATGTCTGCATCACTTGTGGTGTTCATGATAGCTCCCAGCTTGCAGTCTTCTGTGAACTTGGTCAGCCAGAGTTCCTCCGTGTTGGGCTGGACTCCTGAGAAGTTGATGCTGGACAGGACATTATCCAGTACTGATCCCTGTGGGACTCCACTTGTGACTGCTTGCCAGTCTGACTTGGAGTTTGCCACTGTCACACTGTGTGTTCTGTGAACCAATTTGTAAACCATCCACTGATATAGGGATTGATGCCTTGTTTGTTGCGTTTATCAATAATTCCTGACTGACGAATGGTATCAGAAGCCTTGGCCAGACTGAAGTAGGCTGTATGCAGTGCCTTACTGTCATATACAGCCCTGGTGACTCACTCAAACACGTCAACCAGGTTGAGCAGTCTTGATCTGCCATTCACAAAGCCAAACTTTGTGGCGTACAGAGTTAGGAAAGCACCCATATCTTGATCTATTGGGTCCCTGATGATGCGGTCCATACCCATACATAGTAGACTTGTCAGGCTAAGGGCCCAATAATCTCCAGAGTCTGTAGGTGCTACCCCATTCATGGAGAGGGATGACTGTAGCAGTGTGCCATTTTGTAGGAACAAATCCTGAGGTGATGCTGTGACTGACCAGGACACACAGATGTGGTGCTGGGTCTCTTTGTATGTCATGTAGAACACAGCTAAAAATATGTTGGGGTCCCATGGCACCTGTAATCATGCCTGTGGACAATGCAGATCTAACCTGGCCTGCAGTAATGCTGGATGCCTGGCATTCATCTGCCATTGTGATTGTACACTTGGGGAGAGAGAGGGGTATATCTGGCACTGAATGTGTTGGCAAGGCTGTGGCCAATATCTGTTGTCTCAGGATAGGAATTAGCATTGTGCAGTAAGTCACAGCATTTGTGGTTATTGCTGTGGAGGTTGTTGACATAACTATCAAAGGCTTTTGTGATTGTCGTCAGTTTCTGCTGCAATTCTGCCTTCATAGCTGCCTATAGATGATTATATGAGGGATTCCAAGATGTGTTTGATGCTAATAAGGGGGTTCACCAGTCTTGGGACACCACCTTTTTCTGCAACAGTGCCCTCCTTCTGTCAAACACTTTATTAATGGCAGGGGACCATCACATTGGCTTCCAGTGTTTGGAGAACAGTGTCTAGGTTCTATTGGCTATGGCTAGTACCATGCATCCATGTACATGTTTGTGCAGTGCATATGTGTATGATTTGACAGTCATGCAGCTATTTCCCATTGGCATGGGTGCAGTGAAGTCATCCACCCCTGTTTTTATGACTGCAAAGTCAGCTTGGGAGAGGTTTTGCAAGGTGGTTACCTTTGTGGGGAGTGCAGGTGATATGTTCAGCTCCATGTTGATTACATCATGTTTGGATATGACCAGGTAGGGATTGACAACTGTTGTCGAGCAGCAGTCCAATATGTAAGTAATCAACACAGGTCAGTACTGTTGCATCCTCTACTGAGGGTCAGTATGAGCTGGCCCAGTGCATTGGAACTGATGAATTCCAGGAAGCATTGGGCCAGTGTACTGGTGCTTGACTACTTTTCACAGGTGTTGGAGGGGTAGTTGAAGTCTCCTACTTTGTCAGTGTTGGTTTGGACCTTCCTAGATGCCAGGATGTTGAGGAATATGCATTAACAGTCTAGGGACATAGATGGAGACCAATAGCAGGCTATGGGCGTGGATTGCACTATTACCCAAAGTCAGTTGTACCGGAAGCACCTCCGATGCATTTTGCTAAGATACTAATCTGGATGGGTGCATATCCATTATGAATACGGAGACAACACCACCTGTGGAGGTATGGTCCATGTTTGGGGACTGATAGCTGTGGAATGCATCATAGCCTGTTAGTACAGGGCTGCTGTCTGCTGCTGTGAACCACCTCTCTGTTACAGCACAAATGTCAATGTCCTCCACTCTGCAGAGTGCTTTGAGTGACTGCGTCTTGACAGTTCGATGTCTACTGTTGAGCAGCATGACCCTCATATTTCATACATGTCTAGCTATTATGGTGGTAATTTGATTTGGAACACTGCCTAATTAGGCACTATAGGCATGGCAAGACACTTACCCTGTATCTGGTAACCCAGGGCTGACAGATTTAGGACATCTCTGGCAAGGCATTGAGGTCTATCAATCATGTTATGTCAATCATGTTTTCCCAAGCAGAGAGATACTGGATCCCTTGAGAATGACACACAACATGTAAGCCAATTTTGTAGTCAATTATCTGTTGATAGTACTGCAGCATCATTCTGGGTGATGGCAGTATACTACTCAGGGGTACTGTCAAACCTGCCTGGACTACATAATCCGAGAGTTCAACCATGTCTCTTGTCATGTAGTCCAGGAAGTGTGTCTCAGGTCATTCACACCCACATGGATGATGACAGAGTGATACTTGTAGTTGTTGTGTAGTAGTCTCACTGGGTGTGTCATGTGTTGGATGCTGGCATGTGATAGACAGTTGGCTGTTACCTCCTCTATAATCAACTTAGTAAGTGAGACATCTATGTGCCGCATTACTGAGTCATATATTATCACTGTATTGTGCAAGGTGGTTAGCCTTAGGAGCTTAGCCAGAGGGGCACACTGTGTAGGTTAAATATGTGTCCCTTGGCATGTGCCATGTTGTGGTGTCTGAGTGGGTGTCTGTCTTGCTGGTTTGTGCTGTTTGGGTAAATGTCCATTGAGTGCCTCTGTGAAGGTGGGTGTGCGGCTTTTCAGTGTATGTCAGAGCTGTTATAGTGGGTGTTGTTGTGAGCTATGTGTTCCACATTGTATGGTGCAGGTGTTATTCTTATCCTCTTGACAAGCTAGTCCAGTCTTTGCTGGAGATTGCATATGCCCACATTTGGTGATATAGGGATAACTCTCACTGGTCTGTGTGTTTGGAGTTTAGAGGAGAGGGTTGTCTGTGTACATGAGGCAGTTACAACAGTACCTCAGAATGGACAAGTGCACCAGGTTAATGGGTGAAAGCACAGAAAACTGCACTTCATTCATGCCAGGAATGGTGGTAATAACTAGTAAGTACTGAGGATAATTCTGTGATGAATGAGTACTGCTGATGGCTCCCAGGTATGATACACTTATTGATACAATAACCTGTTGAAATGCAAAGCTATAATGCTATTTGAAGTGCAAGACAGAAAGAATTAGCAAGATGCAAGGGAGAAACTGAAGGCAGACTTCCTGCCACCTGTAATACTTCAGCTGTGCAGTTATCAGTACCTTTGTCTAATTGTAAGTCCAGTAAGCTCTGTAGTGCATGCAGTAACTGCAGAACACTATAGCACAAATAACTGGATAGGCAGGGGTTCTAATTTCAATAATGGAAGGTGTGTGTTTGTGTGTGTGTGTGTGTGTGTGTGTGTGTGTGTGTGTGTGTGTGTGTGTGTGTGTGTGTGTGTGTGTGAATCATGTACTGTGTGGGTTATACCATTTTTAACTTGTGTACCACCCTTTACAATTCCCCTCGCTCAAATTTAGTACTCCTGTTGATGTCATTCGCTTTAGAAGTACCTTTGGAGCAGGTGAAATTATATAAGCTCCGTGGTGCATCTGATAACTGCTTAACACTATAGTAGAAATAACTAGATAGGCAGGAGATCTAATCCCAACACCAGCAAGTGTGTGTGTGTGTGTGTGTGTGTGTGTGTGTGTGTGTGTGTGTGTGTGAGAGAGAGAGAGAGAGAGAGAGAGTCATGTACTGTGTGGGTTATGCCATTTTTGACTTGTGTGCCACCCTTTACACTTACTACACCCTACTTTACTAGTGCTGTTGTTGTCATTCACCTTAGAAGTAACTTTGGACAAGATGAAATTGTGTAAGCTCTGTGGAGTGTCTGCTAACTGCATAGAACAAATAACTAGATAGGCAGGAGCTCTAATCACAATACCAGTAAGTAAGTGTGTGTGTGTGTGTGTGTGTGTGTGTGTGTGTGTGTGTGTGTGTGTGTGTGTGTGTGTGTGTGTGTGTGTGTGTGCATGAATCAGATACTGTGTGGCTTATACCATTTTGATGTGTGTACCACCCTTTACACTTCCCCCACCCTACTTTACTAGTGCTGTTATCATTTACCTTAGAAGTACCTTTGGATAAGGTGAAATTGTGTAAGCGTTGTGGCACATCTGCTAACTGCATATTACCATAATACAAATAACTAGATAGGCAGGAGATCTAATCTCAATACTGACAACTGTTTGTGTTTGTGTGAGAATCATGTACTGTGAAGGTTATACCATTTTAAGCAGTGTACCACCATACTCATCTCAATTTAGTTGTCCTGTTGATGTCATTCACCTTAGAAGTAGCTTTCAACGAGGTTAAATTGTGTGAGCTCTGTAGCACATCTGATAAATCCATAACACTATAGTCGACATAAATAGATATGTAGGAGGTCTAATCTCAATACTGGTATGTGTGTGTTTGAATCGTATCTTGTGTGCCAGATACCATTTTGATGTGTGTACCATACATGGCAGGTGACCACCTCCTGATGCCATTACTTTATATAGTGTGGCAATGGCATCTGCCTCACATGCAGCATGTGAAACCATTGTACTGGCCATACCAGTCGTCTGTACAGATGTGCCTGGAACATCCAAATGTTTGGAACCTATTAGTGCTCTGTCTGCCTTAACAATGCCCATGCATGTGATAGTGTTGCCAAATAGGTCATAGTGAGTGTACTGACACATATGTCAGCATCAGGTATCATACCTGACTGAAACAGCATACTGATACAATGTCTGCTACCCTTACACTTGTCCAGGCTTGTAGGTGCATACATGAGTCCAGATGCTTGGTTTTACAAGTGAATTGTTCATGTCATGGGTCACATTATAGGTTGGGAAAAGTGTGGACTGACATATTGTGGTCTCAGTCAGTATATATCAGAAACAAATGGCATCTTAACAGGTGTGTGTATACATTTTACATCCACTGTATAGCAGCAGTGTTTCACGCATGTCCCCACCTCAGTCAGTTTGTCAAACACATTTTGTTGGTGTCTGTCCAGACATATTGCACTGACAGGTTGTGAGGTATGCTACAAGAATGTTACATTCTCTTTAGATAGGTCCCTGTGGTGACCATTGTGATGCAATACAATTAACTCCACCACAAGTGAACACTCACATAAAGCAATATGGCTATTTGTCATAGTTGTGTGCATGGTAACTTGCATGCCCTCCACTTGCCTGGGGTATTGCCAAAGCTCAACTGAAGAATTCCATACTCACCAGCTTCAGGATGCTGTCTCATATGCAGACCAGAGTGACCTATGTAGTTGTGGGAGAGAGGTATTGTCACCAGACTCACATGTGTCCTTTGTAAAGGATGGATGCAGCATGTCTGCACATTTACAGTACGACACTCAATACTACACAATTTGCTGTACTTCAGCATAGATTTGCACTTCTGTGTATTAGAAATCCCAATCCACAACTGCATGTAGATACTGCACAGATACAAGTATGTCTACTACAGTAGTCTACTAATCCCCACTGGGACATTACCTGCACACTCCTTGTCCATTGTGTGGATGCAACCAACCTCCAACAAGTGGGGCTTCGTACAATGGTGTTGTACTGTAATGGGTGCGAAAGCTTGGAAAGGAGCTCCTCATTTGGTGTCAGTGGGGGCTGAATGGTTGGGCCCACATCTGTGATTGTGGAGTCCCTGGCCATGGCAGCAACCCTCTGCCAGGCATGGCATATGAGGTTGGTGGCATGATGCTGCACCTGCTCAGATGTGGCATGATGCTGCACCTGCTCATATGTATGCGTGTGCAGGCCCACCTCATTTAACCTGTGGACAGGGCTATCCCACAGGGTGGTCCTCTCCCGCACATGTTGGTGGCTTTGGCCCAACAGTACTGTGTGGTTCTGTATTATGGCTTCCATTATCAGGTTGCATTCTACTGGAGAAATGGTTTCCCGATGGTGATGTGACATTGCACCTGGTAGACACTAACAGGGAAACACTTCACATGACCCCATATATTTGGCAACAGTATGTCCAGTAGCTGCACATATACCTTGAATATCAGTAGCCAACACTAACAACCATACCAGTAGCCACCACTCACAACCACACCATACCCCTGTAATTTATCAGCACAGTATCAGCTTGCATTGCACTCCTGGTCCTGATGAGTCATATTGCCCGCAGTGAGGTCAAGTTGATTGCATAATCCATCATTCTTCATTGAAGTCTGTGTAAATGGATGACATTAGCCATCTTCCATGTGGATGGTGTGTGGATGGTGCTGTGGCTTGGTGTGACTACAGTGTGTAATGCAGCTGGGAGCACATGGCTGAGTTCATGTAGGACACAGACAGGGATGATATGACATCCCATGGATAGTTACATCCTTTGCCTTTCAGTAGGCAAAATGTACCTTCTCACTGGTGATGAAGGAAGTGGTGTGGGTGCAGTACATATCCACCTATAGTGATGCAGAGCCGGGGGTGATGTTTGCTTTAACCCTATTTGCAGCAGGTTGTCTGTAGCTATGTTGTGTGTGCATGTGATCTGATTGGCTACCATTACAGGTTGGGTGGGTTTGTTGCCTCTGAGATTGCAGACATATGGGTAGATGGCCTTGTGATTGTCCTTGATGCATGTCTGCAATTCGTACTCATAGTTGACCTTACAGTAATCTACCTGTGACCTTATATGCTTGTTCAGACAATGGCTGACATGATGCCAGGTTGGTTCCTGCCCCTACTTTGCTCTGTACAGCCACTATAGGGACCAGGTCTGTGGTTTGTGTAATGCTGCTGTCCAGCAAAGGGATTACTCTACTTTGGTGGAGGTAGGTATGACAAGTAAGCTATTACTGAGTCCATACAACCATGTATGTGTTCAATCAGATGTTTGTATTGGGCATGGCCACAAAGTCATAACACAGTTGGACACCTCTCCAATTTAGTAATGATAATTATGGTTATTGTACTAATCATGGTTGTGTCAGGGCAATGCAACAACCAGTAGCTGTAGAAATGTCATTCTCTGGGGTGCACATTAACTAAGATTACACATGTGTACAACATGTACAGCTTTTTTAACTGACATTTTGCATCCCATATCTGTTTTCATGAGGTAGACACATACACCTACTCATAATAACATGAGCATAGGTAATACTTCACATACATGTCTGTTCTATGTCAGTATGGCACACTGTAGTCACACTCTTGCTGTGCAGTCATCCCTCTCACCCTGTTACAGCAGGACATCTGTAGGATGCCATGCATACATGGGTGCATTGAGACAAAATCAGTGACAGTGTCTCAATATTGCTGTAACATAATTGAGTCATTCAATAGCATAGTGGCCTTTGCACTGACAGGCATCCCCTGGAGGATGTTCAAAAGTCATATGGCACAAAGCGAGGAGAAAGGCTAGGAGGGTGGTATTGAGGGTAAGAATCGTTAGTGTTGGCAGTATGACTAGTATAGAGACCAGGCTAGCTGATATGATGGCCAGGGGATGGTGATATATTGTTTGTGTGCAAAAGACTGCATGGAAGGGGATTGTGGCTGGGAGTATGGTAGCTAAATCACAATTGTGCTATCATGGTGTGGACTGGAGTAGGAAGGGGGTAGGGCTTCTACTGAAGGAACAGTATGCCAAGAGTGTTTTTGGAGGATGACATGTGTCTGATAGAGTGATGTTTCTGAAGCTTTAAGCTGATGGTGTAATGATGACTGCTGTTAATGCATATGCTAGGCAAGTTGGTTGTGCGATGGATGAGAAAGAGAAATGTGACATCAGTTGGATGACATGGTGATGACTGTACCCAAAGGTGATAGACTGGTCATTGCAGAAGATATCAATGGGCATTTTGGTGAAGGGAACAGAAGGGATGGGGAATTGATGGGTATGTATGGTGTTAAAAGGAATGGAGATGGTGAGATGGTAGTGGATTTTGCAAAAAGGATAAACATGGCTGTAGTGAATATGTACTATAACATGAGGGAGGAACATAGGGTGACATACAAGAGTGGAGTAAGATGCACACACGTGGAATATATCCACTGTAGGAGGGCCAGTTTGAAGGAGATTGGAGACTGTAAAGTGGTGATGGGAGAAAGTGTATTTAGGCAGCAGAGAATGTTGGTATGCAAGATGATGTTGGTGGTCGAGAAGAGAAGGAGTGTGGGGACAGCACCAAGGATCAAATGATGTGAATTGGAAAAGGGTGATTGTGAGGTGAAGTTCAGGGAAAAGTTGAGACAGGCACTGTGTGGTGTGTCAGTCTAACAAATATCTGGTTAAATACAGTAGAGCTGGTAAGAGAGACAGCTAGAAGGGTGCTTGGGGTGACACGTGGATGGAGGAAGCAGTACAAGGACACCTGTTTTTGGACTGAGAAAGTATTAGACAGTATACAGAGACAGAGGTTGGGGAAAAAGGAGTGGGCTTGTCAGAGAGATTAACAAAGTAGGCAGGAGTATGACAGGATGATGTGCATGGCAAAGAGAGAGGTGGCAAAGGCTGAGGATAGGCATATGAAGAGTTCTATGACATGGTTGACATTAAGGAGGGATGAAAGGAATTGTATTGATTGGCTAGACAGATGCACTGAGCTAGGAAAGATGTGCACCAGATAAGGGTAATAAAGGATGATGAGGTATATGTACTCACAAGTGAGGAGAATGTATTGAGCACATAGACAGTTTACTCTGGGAGGCTGATCAATGAAGAGTATGAGACAGAGAAGGTTGGATGATGTGGGTATGGTGAATCAGGAAGTGCAATGGCTTAACAAGGAGGATGTAAGGATAGCTAGGAAGAGGATGAACACTGGCTAGCCTGTTGGTCCAAATTACACATCTGTGGAAGCATGGGGTTGTTTAGGGGAAATGGCAGTAGTGTGTTAGCCAGACTGTTTACTGATATCTTAGGAAGTGTGAGGTTGCATGAGGAGTGGAGAGAAAGTGCTTTGGTATGGTGTTAAGAATGAGGTTGTTGTGCAGAGTTGTGATAACTACAGAGGGATAACACTGACCAGTCAGAGCATGAAGTTATGGGTAAGAGTAGTGGACACTAGGTTAGGCAGAGAGATGAGGAGTACTGGTCAGCAGTATGGTTTCATGCGTGGAAAGGGCACTACCAATGCAATGTTTGATCTAAGACTGTTACTGGTGAAATACAGAGAAGGTCAGGAGTTCCTCTGTATCTCTCTGGACTTACAGAAAGCATATGACAGGGTGCCTAGACAGGAGTTGTGGTATTGTATGATGAAGTCATGAGTGGAAGAAATATATGTAAGAGTAGTACAGGATATGTACAAGGGTGGTGTGACAGCACTGAGGTCTGCATTGGGATTGATGGATGTGTTTAAGCTGGAGGTGGGATAACATTAGGGATCAGCTGTGAGCCCTTTCTGATTTGCAATGGTGATGGACAGTTGACAGACAAGCTCATACAGGAGTCCTTGTTGACTATGTTGCTTACAGATGACATATTATCTGTATTGAGAGTAGGGAACAGTTTTTGGAGACCCTGGAGAGCCTACACATATGCTCTAGAGAGGAGAGGAATGAAGGTCAGCAGCACTAGGATAGAACATCTGTGTGTGAATGAGATGGAGGATAGCAAAATGTTGAGGATGCACTGAGTACAGTTGGCAAAGGTGGATGTGTTCAAATGATTGGGATCAACATTTCAGTGTAATGAGGATTATGGAGGACAGGTGAAGAAGAGAGTACAGGCAGGATGGAGAGGGTGGAGAAGAGTGTCAGGAGTGATTTGTGACAGATGAGTACCAGTAAATGTGATATGTAAGGTCTACAAGAGGGTAGTGAGACCACCTATGTTATATGGGTTGGAGACAGTGGCACTGACAAAAAGGCAGGAGTCAGAACTGCACATGGCAGAGTTACAGATGTTATGATTTGCACTGGGTGTGACATGGGTGCACAGGTTTAGCAATGTGTATATGAGAGGCTCAGGTCATTTTGGATGGATTTGAGACAAAGTTGGAGAGGCAGCATTACATCAGTTTGGACATGTGCTGAGGAGGGGTGCTGAGTATATTGGGAAAAGGATGGTGAGGATGTAACTGCCAGGTAAGAGGAAGGGAGAAAGGCCTCAGATAAGGTTTCTGGATGTGGTGAGAGAGGACATGCAGGTGGTTGGTGTGAAAGAACTAGATTCAGAGGACAGGCAGAAATGGCAACAGATGACCCACTGTGGCAATCCTGAATGGGAAAAGCCAGGGGACAATGAAAGGGGATGTTGTAATGTCAGTCTTCACAGATTTGGCAAGGAATTGACAGACATAACACAGCTCTGTGGGTAAATGACTACAAATATGAGGCACACATATGGTCAGTGTGCAGAACACTGGGCAGTCGAATGGTATGAGCTGAATATATAACATGCAGTTCAACACACACATCTTCAGCAGTACTTTACTATGCAAATACCATGTATAGGTGTTTCACATTTCCAAGAAAAACAAGTATATCCTAGTTGTATTCACAAGTAAGATATGGATATGTACAACATCCCAGTAGCTGGCCTAGCATTGTCAACATCAGTATTGTTCAACACACACTCCAGTATTAGTCATATGTGAGCCATCCTTTCCTGGAGCCTTATCTATAATCTACGTCACTGCAGACAGACCCATATGCTATGGCCATAGGTTCTGATCAGCAATATATTAGTACAGCAAGCGTTGTTGAAACATACATGTTAAACTTCCTCTTTCCCATTCTTACATACCCCTTACTGCAGTCCATTACACATTTACTTGTTCAACACACCTGTCTTTGTATTTTTCCAAGTGTAGGTGGTTATATCCTGTTATTTGTTTCCTTTTCCTGAATTTCTCCCTCACCGTCTCCCAGACATGTAGGGTGTACATCTGTTTTGCATAGGCAGCAGCTTGCCTTTTGTAGGTAATGCTCATGAGCAGCAGATGGCCTGTGCACCAATTATTTTCCCCCACTTGCTAACTGCATGCAGAACAGCTGTGTCATTATTCCTATAGACAATGGCATGGCAATACACTGCTATAATTGAGTACTTCATGTGGGTGTAGCCTCTTTACCTTGCCTGTGAGGGGGACTTCATGAAGGTGTGCGAACAACAGCATCACAGAAGGTATGTCATGTTACTCACTATTCACGTACTCACACTATGAGCTCTGTACCTCCTTTGATGACTACATAATACTGTACTACTACTAACTAGATGAGTAGGGATTTCAAACCCAACACTGGCAATTGTGATAGTGTGTGGCTGTGTCTATGAACAGTATTCTATGCATGTTGGATGAACACAATACCCTCTGTGTGTGTGGAAATTACAAATCTGTGGTGTGTTCCACCAACTACAATTACCATAGTCCACTCTACAAGCGGTGCTGATGTCAGCCACCATACACTTGCCTGTATACACCCCTCAGCCCTATAAGCTACATAGCACATGCAAAAACTGTTATACGCACCTGTCAGCTGTGTACATCTGTACCCTGAATATGACACACTCAGTGTATTACCACACTACCATACCCCTTGTAGTCTGCACGGACACATCCTGCTGATACACAGAAACCTAAAAGACAAACAGAATACATTATGGAGACCACATGCAGTCAACATTAATAACAATAATGGCATCATGGCTAACAGCTACATACTCTGATGTATAACCATTAAACATGCTGGCTGTCAACACTATACAGCATTACATTGCTAAACTGTACTAAGTTCTAAGTTCACCTTATGCATCAGAACCATATTAGCATGTCCCTGCATATATGGTATGGATGACAGGGATGTGGCACAGGTATCATTATATCCACAGGGTCTGGTGTGGGTTTGCCAGTGGCCTAGGCTGGGCCATTTGATTGACATCATATGTGTGTGTTTGGGGGGGTTATATGTGAGACTGGCCATGCAGAGGTGGTGTGTGTAAGTC
This sequence comes from Protopterus annectens, assembly GCF_019279795.1. Classification (NCBI taxonomy): domain Eukaryota; kingdom Metazoa; phylum Chordata; order Ceratodontiformes; family Protopteridae; genus Protopterus; species Protopterus annectens. The sequence goes on from NC_056748.1 coordinate 310,750,054, forward strand.
TAGAATTTACCTTGCTGTGATGGTGATGTGTGTGTATATGGATGCACCCAATTACACCATGACACTGTGCTACACAGGGATATGTTGGACAGCTGTGGACCATACATGGCAGGGTGTACAGTTCATCATCTCTGGCCTTGGACATGTGAATTGTGCCTGTCAGGGGACCCATGGGCACCACCAGACCCAAGGCCAGATGCACTACTACTCCCCGATGGTGACTGGCATCTGCTGGATCTGTGTCCCTGTTGGGACCAACAAAGACCATGTGCCTATGGCCTGCTGCATCATGGTGTGGACAGTGACCCCCCCTGCAATTGTGCTGCTGGTACTGCCACTATGGGAGCGAGAAGTTGCATGGCGACGTGGACCCTCAGCTGTTTGTGGTGCTGTCCCATGTCCATGTCACCCATGGTCAACTCCTACCACATGCTCTATCATAGTCATTCCACGTTCAAGGATTGATATGCCATGATCGGGGATTCCCACCATCTCACCCAACCATCTATCCATGACCTCAGCATAATAATGGTGGGCATCAACAAGATCATGGAGGTTGTCATGCATACCAGGAACAGCAGCATTCACAGCCCCGAGAAGCTGTCTGGTGTTATGTTCACTACATGCCTGTAACTCCATGATGGTCCAAAACATGCATCTGGTGACACTTGCTGTGCCACTTGTGACAGGGCATGTCAGGCAGCAGGCCCCCTTCGAGCACCCCTGCCTGTCCATTTGTGTGGGACCTCACCTGTTCTCTGGCTTTGGCTGGTGTCTACAGACACACTTGCCATCATCACCACACTTGCCTGTCCCATGCCACTACCCGCCAACTGTACATCATCTATGGCCACTGGTGATTGGATATATTTGGGCATTGTGTCTGTGTGCGGGGATGGGGTGGAAAAGAGTGGGATGCCAACCAATGGCACAGATTCAGCCTCTGACAACCCAGCATTTGCCGCACTGTGGCTATCATCATTGTCAGAGTCTGCAGAGACACTGACATCAGTTCTCAAGCGGGAGGGACCCCGACCCCTATTGCCACCTGTGAGGGGAAGAGAATAAATGTAAATTAATACATGTACATTATGGTTGGCTGACATACACACAGACATGCACACAGACACTTACAGGTGAGGTGGCACAAAGCTATTACACAGACCTCACATTACCCAAAATGTGACATGCATGACACACAGAACCCTCATCGTCATGCATTGCAGCCATTTTCAATCCTTGTTACTAACAATATTCATGTCTGGGATGCATGAGTACTGTCAGTACGTGACTTCCATTCACCTAGCACACACTGCACCCATGTACACATAATTGCTGTTAACCTGTATAGCACAGTGTCAACTACTGTAAACCATAGTTCACAATTGTACAAATCATTGAAGAATGTGTAGATGTCTGGTACATATGTTTGCTCTGTCCCTCACAACCCCTATGTGTTTGTCTGACACATAATTGGGATCATATGAGGATTGATGTCAGTAATTAATGACATACATTCGATTTGCACACATTAGCACCAGCAGTGAATGTATGTTCAGACAGATCCTGCTACACCAGCAACCTTCTAAGCTTAACGTGTATATTATAAGTGTACACACCCCTGTTAACATGGCAGGCTCTTGTATCATATAAAATGAAACCACAATACTGCATTCAAAAACATTACCCACCTTAAATGTGACATATGACCTATGCAATCCAATCGTGAATATATTGTTTGGTTTTACAAGTCAACTGTTCATGTTATGGTCACATTACAGGTTGGAAAAGGTGTGGAATGTAATATTGTGGTCTCTCATTGTATATATCAGAAGCACTTGTCCCCAGTTTGTTGGTCTGTGTCCACATGTCTTGCACTAACAGGTTATGAGATATGCTGCAGGAATGTTACATTTCCTGTCAGATAGGACCAAGTGGTGACCACTGTGATCCACTGCATGTAACACCACCACAAGTGAACATGGACATCAAGCAATATGGCTAGGTGTGTATTGGCAAAGCACAAAAAAAAATTACATACTCATCAGCTACAGGCTGGTGTCCCAGTAGACCAGAGGAAGCTAAATATGTGGGGGAGAAAGGTACTGTCAACCTGTGGCCTTGGTACAGGGGAGTAGCAGAATTTCTGCACATTAACAATACAACTCACAATAGTGCAAAATATGCTGCCCATCACCATAGATGTGCACTTATGTGCATTACCAAACCCTATCCACAACTACTATCTTATCTGACATAGGCATGTAGATACTCTACAGATACAGGTTATGCATGCTAAAGTAATAATGTGCACTAGGGCCTCACCTCCATGTTCCTAATCCATTGTGTCAGGGGCAACCACATCCACGATGCTGGCTTCAAGGAGATGTTCTGCTCTTGGCTGGGTGCCCCAAGGTTGGTGAGGAGCTGTTCTTCTGCTGTAAGTGGGGGCTGCATGAGTGGGCCCCCACCTGTGGCTGTTGCTTCCCTGGCTATGGCAGCAGCCCTTCGCCGAGCATTATGTAGGAGGTAATTTGCATAATGCCGGACCTGCTCATACGTTTTTGTGTGCAGGCTGACATCATTTACCCTGCGGACTAGGTCATTCCACAGAGTAGTCCGTCCACGCAGATGTTCCTGGTTGTGTCCAAACATCATGTTGTAGTGCTGTATTAGGAATTCTACAATTTCAGCGGTTTCTACTGCGCTGTACGGGGTATTTTGGATGTGATGCATCCTGCCTGGAAGACAAACAGTGAAACACATCATAGCACCTTATACAGTCCTTAACAGTATGGACAGAAATTGCACATCAACAGTGGATATTTCTTGCCAGCACTCAGCTACACCATACCCCTGTAATCTATCAGCACTTCACTCCTGACCCTGATGTGTCATATTTCCCCCAATGATGGACAGTTAATTGCATAAACCTCTATTCCCCATTCATTTCTGTGTAGAGGGATGACAGTGGCCATCTTCCATATGGATGGTGTTTGGATGTTGCTGAGGCTGTGTTTGAATACAGTGTGTGATGGTACTGTGAGCACTTGCCTAAGTTCATGCAGGATGCAGACAGGGATGTTATCAGACCCATGGAGAGTTGCTGTTGTTCCCTTTCAGTAGGCAATATGTACCTACTCACCGCTGATGAGGGGAGGGGTGCGGTTGATGTGCATATTCCCCTACAGGGATGGGGACAGGGGGGTGATGTTCACACCTAACCTGTCTGATGCAGGTCGCCTATATCCATGCCATGTGTGTATGAGGTGTGATTTAACACCAGTACATGGTGAATTGTGTTGTTGCCTCTGGGACTGACAACATATGTGGAAACACCCTTTTGACTAGCTTTGGCAGTGTGAACATGTGTGATTTGTATTCATAGTTAGCCTTATATGAAGTCACCTGTGACCTTACATGCTTGTTCAGATAGAGGTGGACATGCTTCCAAGTTGTTGTCTGCACCTATATGGCCCTGTACAACAATATAGGAACCTATTATGTGGTTTGTGTATTGCAGCTGTCTACCAAAGGGGATTACTCTGCCTTGGTGGAGGCGGCTTTTACAAGTCAGGTATTGCTGAGTCCATATAGCTACCATGGACAAATAAGTGTACACACCCCTGTTACAATGCCTGGTCTTTACACTATTGTAACCTGACACCACAATAACTCATTTCAAAACAATTTTCACCTTTAATGTGACCTATAGCCTGTACAATTCCATTAGAAACATAACATCTGTTGCGAGAAAACATATGCAAATTGAAATCAGTACAATAAACTGTTTGCATGAGTGTGCACACTCTTATACAGATACTTTGTGGAAGCACCTGTTGAGATAATGACAACATTCAGTCATCTTAGGTCAGAGTCTATCATAATGGCACATCTTTACTTGGTAATAGTTGCCCAGTCTTCCTTCCAACAGTGCTACAAATATGTCAATTACTGAGGGCATATCTTGTGCAGAGCCCTATTCAGGGCAAACCACAGATTGTCTATTAGGTGTAGGGCTGGCTGGCACATTCCCAAACTGTAATTTCCATCTGTTGAAGCCATTCTTTTGCGGATTTGGATGTATGCTTGGGTTTATACTCATGTTGACAGACAAAATCCCTCTTGATCTTCACATTTCTTGCATATGACTGAAGGTTTGGGGGAAAAAAACAGTTGGTATATGCAACTGTTCATAATTCCTTCAATCTTGAGTGGAGGCCCAGTTCCAGCTTTTGAAAAGCAACACCACAGCATGACACTGCCATCACCATGCTTCACCAGGGGGATGGTGTTCTTTTGGTGATGCAAAGTGTTGTGTTGGGCCAAACATACTTCTTGGAATTGTGAAATAAAGGTTCAACCTTGGTGTCATCAGACCATGACATATTGTCCAACTTGCTTTTTGGAGACTTGATGTACTGTTTGGCAATGTTTTCCAGCTCTGGACTTTTCTGTGTAAGAAAAGGCTTCCATCTAGCAACCGTACCCCATAGGGGAGACATATGGGGAATACAGAAGATTGTTGTCACATGTAATGCACACCCAGTACTTGGCAGGCATTCCTGCAGCTCATTCACTGTTGCTGTCAGTTTCCTGTCAGCTTCCAGGGCCAGTTGTTATCTTGTCATGTCATCCATTTTTGGATGGATGTCCAGGTGTTTGCAGTGTCACTGTTGTCCCATTTCTTCTCCACTATCTGATGACTGTCTGCACTGTATTCCATGGGATAGCAAATGTTGGGGACACTTTCTACTCTTCTCCTGACTGATCTCTTTCCACAATGAGTTCCCTTCAATGCTTTGCAAGCTCTCTGCCAAACATGTCTTTTGCTGTAGCAGGCAACTGGGTAAATGTCAAATATATCCTAATAGGACAGTTGAACATTATTTGGGCTTAATCAGAGTCTTTTTAATTGATGGCATATGTGTAACAAAAAAGAGAATGCTGTGATTACTGCAAGAGGTG
>NC_056748.1:311080021-311090021 GCF_019279795.1 Protopterus annectens
CATACAGAGGCCATCGGCTGATCATGAGCATCACTTACAAAATACAAGCTGCTGCCTAAGCAAGGAAGGTGTACTTCTCTACATCCACAAGAGAGGGAGTGAGAGAGACAGACAGACAGAGACAAATAAGTCAGGGAGGGGGTGTGAAAGTAAAACCTAAGGATGTTTGTGTCACACACCTACCAGTAAGGGGTTTCAAACCCCAGACTATGTATTGCTCTCCCATGTCTATGCAGTTATTGCATCCGCCACATAGCTTACATGTTGGGGAGTTGTCCAAAGGTATATCTGATGGTGAGTGACATCTGCAACAGTGATATAGGAGTGATAAGGTAGGTGTAGTACATGTGCCTATCCACATGAACAGGTGTCAATGTCAACACAGCCACACTCTCTCAGGGACTCACACACATTGACACAGTTGGCAGGGTCAGGAATAGACTTCCTCACTATCTAGTTTGCCACAATACACTAATGTGAAGGTATCACATGCAACACAGGGGTTATCCAGATGATATATGGGCAAAAGGCATGTGAAGGTATCTGACATTAGACAGCATGCTTCATTAGGCCAATGGGAGTTGTAGTGAGTGTGAATGTGGTTGAAAGCATCATGCTCCACACACAGAGACACAGGGTGCCAGTACTGACATGCATGTATGTATTGCTTCACAGGTGTGTAGTGGTTGACTGCACCAGAAGGCTGTACAAAGCTAGGTGAAGGGTATACCTTGGCATCAGGCCAAATGACAGTGGTCTGCAGTGTGGCTCAGGAGTGTAGTGTCTGGATTGGCCCACACAGGTGGGTGTTTTATTCACCATCCAGTCACCTGGGTTACTATTGTGTGTGGCCAGTGCTGTGCAATGCTTGCCATGTATGTGTTCTATAGTCCATGACATGGACAGTGTCTGGGATGTGCACATGTCCCGCATGCATGTTCAGTGACATGTGGAACTCTACTTAGGGTGTCTGGCCCATGTTGTGTACACAGATTGTTATCATCAGATGTGCCAATCCTGGCCTCATGTGGTGAGAACTGGTAATGGACACCAGGTTGACCCTGCACCAACATTGATAGCATGATACAGGTATTCCCTGAAGTCAGTGGCATCTGTCCATACAGGGCATGTGATTAAGACATGGCATGTCCTTTGTGGGTCACATTTGATGGCAACACAGTTTTTGCAGGCATCCAGTGGGGAGCATAGTGAAGGCGCACTGTCTGCAATCATGTGCCTATTGTAGTGATGGGACAGGGTACTATGCCCTCTGTAGTCCACTGCAATCACAACATGGTTACTATCTATGGGCAATATGTAGGGTACTACCAACAAGGCAGTTTTTGCCTAGACAAGTGTGTTTGTGTATGAGACATGGGTTGAAAGTGTTCTCTGGGTAATACAAGGGTTGCTTAACTTGTTCACCAGGCCTTGATGTCACATGTAGGTGTATGGATTGGCACCCCAGTGTCTCGGCTATTTGACATCTGTTGTAAGGTGGACATTGTCACATATAATAGGCCCACCATATAAGAAATTTGCAAAACCCACTCCACAATGAGTCCAGTTGTTGCACACGCACAGCCATCTCCACACAGGATATGAATGACAAACACAGACACACACAGTTGCCATGTCTGAGATTAGAACTCCTACCTAACTAGTTTATCACTTTACAGCATTACACAGTTATAGGAAGCACCACGGAGAATACTGAGTTAATCCTTTTCCAAAGGCGTATTTCACTGGGAATGACATCAGCAGGCTTGCCAAAGAAGGGCAATGGAGGTTGTAGTGACTGTGAATGGCCTCAAAAGCATTGCTCCCTACACAGACAAACAAACACACACACAAACATCCACATTTTCCATGTCTGGGATCAGATCTCCTACCTAACAAGCTTATCACACTACAGCATTACGCAGTTATAGGACGCATTATAGAGATTACTGGACTACGTTTTCCCCAAATGTGTATTTCACAGGGAATGACATCAGCAGGCCTACCAAAGAAGGGCAATGGAGGTTGTAGTGACTGTGAATGAACTCAAAAGCATTGCTTCCTACACAGACAAACACACACACACACACGCACACACACACTTCCACACTTGCCATGTCTGGGAATAGAACTCCTATGAAATACTATGTCACACTACAGCATTATGCTGTTCTGGGACGAACCACAGAGATTAATGGGCTATGCATTCCCCAAAGGTGCATTCCAAGATAAATGACATCAGCAGGCATGCCAAAGTAGGGCATTTGAAATTGTAGTGAGTGTGACTAATGTAAAAGCATCACTCCCTACACAGACAAACACACACACACTTGCCATGTCTAGGATTAGAACTCCTACCTGACTAGTTTATCACAGTACAGCATTATGCAGTTATAAGACATGTCAGAGAGATTACTGGACTACTTCTTCCCCAAAGGTGTATTTCAAAGTGAATGACATCAGCAGGCTTGTTAAAGTAGGGCACTGGAGGTTTTAGTGACTGTGAATGGCCTCAAAAGCATTGCTCCCTACACAGAAAAGCTCACACACAAACATCCACACTTGACACATCTGGGATTAGAACTCCTACCTAACTAGTTTATCACACCACAGCATTACACAGTTATAGGATGCTTCACAGAGATTACTGGGCTATCTTTTCCTCAAAGGTATATTTCAAAGTGAATGACATCAGCAGGCATACAAAAGTAGGACATTTGAATCATAGTGAGTGTGACTAGCCTAAAAAGCATTGACCCCCTACACAGACAAGCACACACAGTTGCCACTTCTGGGCTTAGAATTCCTATCTAACTAGATGATCACACTACAGCATTACACAGTTATAGGATATGCCACAGAGATTACTGGGCTATCCTTTCCCCAAAGGTGTATTTCAAAGTGACTGACATCAGCAGACTTGCCATAGTAGGGCAATGTGGAGGGCACTGTGTGTGCATGGGCCATAGCCCATTCATCTAGAGGTAGATACACCACACTCAGGCACACACAGGTTTATATTCCACAGTTACATGTATACAACTGCTAGATGACCACTGCCATGTACAGGCATGTTGCACAGTTAGCACTAGCACCACAGAGTTTATAATGCTGAGGGTTCCAGAGGCAAATGTCTATGGTGAGTGACTTTTATGCATCATGTGGTTGTAGCCATTTGGCTGTGTGCTGGGTGGGACAGGCCTCATGATGGAAGGCTGTTTGTCACTGTCACTCTCTTCCACACATCTATGTATGTATACTTTTGGCATATTATAGTGTGTTGTCCTTGGGTATATGTGTGCATTCCTTTCCAATATGTGTCCAAAGCATGATTGCTGTATACTGAGGAGTGTATGCACTAACATCTGCAACTGTCAGATATGTAGGGTCCACTGTTGTTGCCAGACATGGACTTCATTTCTTTAAGTATGTGAGCATGCCTAGAATGACCTTTCAGTATTTTGTTGTCTGATATTGCCTTCATTTCTCTAAGTGTTGGAGCATGCCCAGTATGCCCTTCTGTATTGAATGTGTGGATCCATTCCAGGTAGATTGTACTCCAGTGCAGACTTTTGTGTTCTGCACCTACAGCTAGAAAACTGTTTCTACAGGATATCTGTAGATCACTTGACAATATGGGGTCAAACTGGGAAAGGGATAGTGGGTACTGTAGGTAATTGTGTCTGTGCTGCTTCTGCTACATGATCCTGGTGTTAGCAGAGATATTCAGACATGTGTACTGTTATACACTGTGATGTGTTATGTCATCAAGCACTGTCAGGTAGACATTTTTGCTCACAGTGATGTCCTGGAGAATATAGGGTGAATGCAGCTGTGTCCAGTATTGTGGTCAAATGCCTACATATTCCTGCAAACTAATGTCATTCTGGAGGGGGGACCGCAGACACTTGCTGCTGGGTCTGTGTAACTGATTCCACACCTTAGTACAATGGTGGCAGAGGATCCCATACTTGTACATCCATTGATGTGACAGTATGGCCTTAACTTGCTGTGGCAACACCTCACAGCTGTACAAATTCACACAGGTTACCCAGAGGCAGGGGTCATAAGTCAGGTCATTACCCCTATTGTCATTTGTGAGCAGGTGTGTAGCCACCCAGTCTTGTGTTTGCAGCCAGGGATAGTATGTGCACATGGCTGTGTTTCAGACTTCGCACATTCCATGCTGCCCATGCTCCCACCACCCCTCTATTATTCTATCCTATTCCATACATTATACAAACATTCTCTGATACTTTCCCTATAGTTATCACCTCATCACAGCAGTATATTGGTGTTGGTCCACAGTTCATGCAGTGGGACATGGTGGACATGTTACTGTGGTTTACCCACATGGCCTTGCATATGAGTTCTGTGGACTGTGTTATGTTGTATTTGGGTGTCCATGACATAACATACACTGGCAGTATGGGTGAGACACAGGCCTTTGGCAGAGGACTGTAGGCCATTTGGTAGTGATGCAGGCCGCTGTAGCATGCCGTTGCATTCTGTCAGTCCTACAGTCCCTGACTGCACTACAGTATATTCCCCTGGGGTGACAGGTTAGGTGTGCTAGGTGTTCATGCCAATAATGTCTGTCAGTATTGATCAAGTGGTGTGGATGCTGGCAGGGTGCTGCTTACAGCTAGGCACACACCTGCATGAGACACCTACACTGCATGCTGCATTCTTTTGCTATTGCCATACATAGCTGGGGGCCATATTGTACCTATTCCCAACAGCAGGAATAAGACCGGAGAGATAACTGTGGGTGGTGGTTGGGTGAGCTGGGTGCAAGTGTGCTATGGACACTACTTGCATTTGACTCACAGTTATGCATGGGGCATTCGACTTATGCTGACTTGTGCAGGGACATAATCTGTTTCTCAATACATCATTCCTATGACCATTGTGGTCTGCGAGTGTTTGGCCAGACGACATTGGTATTCCCTACTACAAGCCCCGATAATGTGCTGCAAATCTGTTTGTACAATTCCAGGGGTGTGTCCATTTAATGGTTACATATTATACACTGTCTGGGGTACTTTCCCCTGTGTACTGCTTGGATATCTGGCCCAACAGTCATGCCATGTCCATCTTTCAGATGGTGGCACATATTACCTCCATACATTTACAATGGCTTACTACTAGAATGTGTTATACTGGGGAGCATTGTGTTTGGCATTGCAGTTGTGAGGACTTGGCCCTGTCATCAGCAATACTGGGCAATGGCCACCAGTACAAAAGTCACCATGCATACATACTGACCACTCTCACACAATATGAAACACATACCAACATAACACACGCATACCTGCATATTGTACAAATGCTACAATCTAGCCTGCTACCTTTGCTACCTCAGGAAATATGTGCTCCACTGGTATTACACCTACACATACATGTTACTAGATTTCTATATAGGAATGGGGGGCACACCTGACTATTACTACATGTCTACATCGTATTGGGGGAGCACACCAGACTGTTTCTACTTGTCTACATCAGATTGGGGTTGGCACACCAGACTGTTACTACATTTCTAGATAGGATTGGGGGGCACACCTGACTGTTACTACATGACTACATAGGCATGGGGGGGCACACTTGACTATTACTACATTTCTACATAGGATTGGGGGCACACCTGACTGTTACTATGAGTCTACATCGGATTGGGGAGGGGGCACACCTGACTGTTACTACATTTCTAGATAGGATTGGGGGGGCACACCTGACTGTTACTACATTTCTACATAGGATTGGGAGGGCACACCTGACACTTGTACACATTTGCTATGACTGTACTGGTATGTCAGGTAATCCATTTCTTTCTGTATTCTAACCTATCATGCTGACTAGAGGCATATCAATGTACTACAGGTCTTAGGTTTGATTGATCTACATATCAGTTTATGATTTCTTACCCATCTGAACTAACATCCCACTGCCTGACTTGATGTAGTCTGTGTAGGCCTGCAGGGGAGGTTACCCATAGCCATTATTCATAGGCCTTAGCACAGCCTTTGTTTGTGTTTGTCTACACCTGTCCTGCTGGCTGAGGCTGTTGTTGGGTATGTGAGCCTCCCTGACTGGCATGTGTGTGTCATATGGATACACATGTGGCCCAGCACATTTCCTGCAGTGGGTTTTGTCACCATATGTAGTACTGGCTACAATGGTGACACCAGAATTTATTACAGATTTCATGCTGCCACTATAGGTGTCTACTGTCTGCTGGAATCCCATTCAGTCACCTGATTCCCTTGCATGCTCACATCCATACCAAAGATACAAGTAACCACACATACTACTCTATTCAGCAATTTGTAAGACGAGTGACTTACCTTATGGCTGTGCCAGTATTGAGGATAATACTGGAGTTGGATGCAAATAGTACACTCCCTATACATGGTTGAGCACAGGTAGTGTCATGTTTGGCATCCCTTTTACTGTATGTGTGAGTCAGAGAGAGGTGTCATTCCCTGGGTTCCTACTGTGTCAGTGTATGTGCTATGCATTACCTATTTGGTAAGCTCAGGGCATACTGGGCACACCTACTTCTGCCTAGTGGGGCAGCCTCAGGTTGTTCCCCATCCAAGTCACTCTGTGCCTGTGCAGGCCTTGGCAATGATCGGGGGCTGTGTGGCCCTTCCCCGTGCTGTTCCTTCTGTAGCTGTTTCTACAGGATCATATTGTGTAGCATGGCACATATGATGACAATCTGAGTACATGTAGCTGGTGAGTACTGCAAGGCTCCACCGGATGTGTCCAGGCACTAGAACCATGACATGAGCATCCCAAACATATGCTCTATTATAATTCTGGTCTGTACGTGTGCCTCATTATAGAGTACTTGTTCAGGTGTGTGTGCATTTCTGATGGGTGTCATCAGCCATGGCTCCAGTGCGTAACCAGCATCCCCCACTAGGTGACTGCAAGGGATGCCCCCATTGGCAAATCTCTGGTACAGCTGCATCAGATGCCAGATGTGGGAATCGTGATATCTTCCAGGGCAGCTAGCACACACATTCATTATAATGCCCTGGGCATCGCACACGACCTGGCAGTTGATGGAGGGGAAGCCTATGTGGTTAATGTAGACTCATCCCTTCTCACCGGGTGGTGCATTGATGCATATATGCGTGCAGTCTATAGCACCCACTACCTCAGGGTATTCTGCTATTTGGTGGAAGAGACTCATATTGCTGGCCAATGCCTCATGGGTGTTGGGGAAATATATGTGCTCACCGGTATGTGCTGACATGGCATCCAGGAACTGGTGCAGTACCCTGGATGTTGATGCCTGTGAGATTCCCATGATATCCCCAGTTGGCCTTTGGAAGGTACCTGTGCCTAGTATTCTTAGGCCTACACATACCTTGGTATCCACTGGAATGGGTTCCCCTCTGTTAGTTCTGTGTGTCAGGCATGGCTGGCACAGCTCAACAATTTGCTGTAGAAGGTCCCTGTCTATCCTATAGTGCTCCACTATGTCCAGATCATGTAGCCCCTGGTAGATTACCCTGGGTCTGTACACTCTTCTCCGTCTCCTCACTGTGGGTTGGTCAACAGCATTCTCATCCTCACCACCCTCAGCCTCTTCCAAATGTTGATGTATGATAGCTGCTGCAGCCCCTATCATTTTGTTGTTTTTGTTTGTTAAAACTTCATCGCTTGTATACACCGGTGGTGTAGAGTATGTGGGAAAAATCAGAGGGAAAGGTGTTTGCCTAGTTTATAGTAGTGTTTTGGGCTGGACTGGGATGCTGCCTGAGTAATTGGCTGATTCTGATACATTTCACCTGCCAGCTATTCTAGTTCTCCATGATTACCTTCCTACTACTGTTTTGCCTTCCCATTGCCTTCCTGTTTAAGCCCAGGGGTGCGCCGAGCAAACGCAGTGCTCAAATGTGCACAAAGCTGCTATTTCCTGGTTTACTTTTTTTTCCTTTAAAACCCGGTGCGCAGCGTGCACGCCTGCTTAGGCAATGTAAAGAGTGCTAGGCAGCCTCAGACACACCCCCTTGCTTAGCTCTGCTAAGGGCAAACCTGAGCCACAGGGCTAAAATCCACTTCCAGTATGCCTGACACACCCCCTCGTAATGTCAGCTAACTCTTAGGCTTGAACCAAGCTATTTCTGCACTTACACTGTTGGGCGCTGACTAGCATTGAGGTGAAATCTGGGATTCAGTATTCTTCTGAATAAAAAACACTGTAAGGTACCAATGAAGGCTGTCCTCCTTGTTCATGTACACAGATCCAAACACTTCTTAGTGATAATAATTTGCTACACAAAGGGAGTAGTATATTTGGCATATTGTAAAGGATGCTGGGCATATTACGTGTTTAAAACCGAACGTAATTTAAGAGTTCGTATATATGAACATATACGGTATATAAATAAAAATAATGAAAATAATGCCCTATATAGACGTATGTTGAAATATAAGAATACAGATTATAAATTTTGGGTATTAGAAGAAGTTAGATATAATGAGAGGGGAGGTGATTGGGAGACATACCTTGAATTTCGGGAAATGATATGGCAGCTAAGGCTGGATGCCTGTAACAGTCCAGATATTAATGATCATATTACCATCACCCCAGCTTTAAATCTACTTTCACTAGACCCAAAGAGATGTACATAAAACATATAATGGCTACTTCCGGTGTTGTAAGCAACAATAATCCTATTGCACATGTAATCATTGGATTAATTTATTAATTATTTATATATACTATATACAATAGTATATAATATGTATGATCTTATACTGGAATGGATACTTTGTTTTCATTGCATACAATTTTATTATATAGATTTTAACATATTGATATTTATAATAAATTCATTAAATTATTTAATAGTCAATGGTGTGATTAAGACCAATAGGCGGTAACAATTTGAATATGTATTTTTTATTAATGTATTTTTTTTATTAATTTATTTATACACATTCAGTGTGATTTTAGAACATGAATTTTAGAAGATGAAATATAATATATTGTAATAACTTTTGTACAAATGAAATATATATATACATATATAGGTACTTCAATATCACATGCACACTATTTGATTATCCTGTGTTTTATTAGTTCCAATTTTACTCGCTTAGTGTTATATAAGTCAGTATATTTAGGAATTTGGGTAGGGTGTTTCTATTTTCTATTGTGTGTTAAATAATTTATTAATTTATTATTGATCTGCATTTATTTAATTGTTTACTTATTTGTTTATACTGCAAAATACTAATAGTAACATGATTTATTTATATATTATTACTTATTGGAATTTTAGGGGTTAAAAAAGTCTTATTAATTGATTAACCAATGGAATGAATCTCAGTATTATTTAAATGATGAAAGAATGGTAAAGCAGATGATTCTGATGAAGTCTCTGCATTAGGAGATGAAAGCATTAAATCTGTTTTAGTTTGTTTATTTTGCAATAAAATTTATTTGGATGTAACCAGGCCATCATATTTTGGATTGGTAGCGTTGTCACTTCACAGTAAGACACTGACCGGTTTGACTCTCAGCTAGAGCATCTTCTGCATGGAGACATGCGTGAATGGGCGTACCTTCGTTGAAGGTTGTGCGTTAGGGCTGGCAACTCAGCACATAAAAATCAACTGCTAATCATTAGCGGACCAGAATTCCTCTGTGGCGACCCCTAACCGGGAAAAACCGAAAGACACAACAACAACTAAGAAGTGTTTGGATCTGTGTACATGAACAAGGAGGACAGCCTTCATTGGTACCTTACAGCATTTTTTATTAAGGTGTTTGTTGGTGACTGAATTTATGATTCAGTATTCTTCCCCTCATTTGCATAGGATTGCCTGCTAATGCATAGTTACAGGTCCCACACTGAGCCTCCCCCCTTAGCAATCACTATTCACTGGCCATGTTGTCTTCTGCCTGCCATTGAATACAATGGCAAAATAGTGATTTTGGTTAGAATGCTTATTTCAGGTTATTTTTTATATTTTT